>NW_015555804.1:281416-299673 GCF_001515605.1 Sinocyclocheilus anshuiensis | reverse complement strand
TACTATAAATAAATGTTATCTACTACAAAGAAATATTGATATATATATATATATATATATATATATATATATAGTCATAATTGTGAAATATGAAAAACGGTATTTGAGATATGAAGTCGTAATTGTGAGATACAAAGACAGATATGCAAAATAAAGTCACACATTTTAGAAATAGCCATGTGCTGAAATATGAAAATGCACATTTGAAATAATGAATGAGATCACAACTGTGAGGTATTAAATTATAAAAACAGAATTGTGAGATATGAATAAGCAACTTTGAGATACAAAGTCAAAATTGTGAAATATAAAGTCACAATTGTGAGAGGTAAAGTTGCAATTATGAGAAATGAAATCACAAATTTGAGGTATGAAGTCGAAATAGAGATGTTTAAAGCCATAATTGCAAAATATGAAAATTCTAATTTGAGATATAAAGTCGCAATTGTGAGATACAAAGTCGCAATTATGCAAAATAAAGTCGCAAATATGAGAAATAGTGATGTGGTTAAATGAGAATGCAAATTTGGTATACTGATAGTAAGATATTAAGTCGCGAATGTGATAAATTAATTCATAATACAAAAGAGACACAAAAGCACAGATTTGAGATATGAAGTTGCAACTGCAAAAAATAAAGATAGAATTACAGAAATAGTCACAAAGCTGTAGTAAAGTAACCTAAACTATGGTCTAAGATTTTGATCTGCAGACAACGAAACTAAACTTGCAACAACATAAAGCTTTCTTTCGGTCACCATCACATCCATATTTAATGAAATGGTTGTGGTCATTGCAACGAATCTAGAATATGTCGCCAAAAAAAAAAAAATTCAATCTTTTGATGTCGCATTTTGTGTGCCAATGTGCAACCCCTCCCTGAGAGATGTGCATTCATGTTAATGATTGAAGTCGGGAGATAATTTCCAAAGCTTTCTGGAAAGTCAATTATCTCTCTGCCCCTCCCGCCCACGAGCGATCTACCCCCGTAAGTGTCATTTATTACCTTTAGAGACTTTTGACAGAAATGCCATTAAAACACACGCACCACTCGGGATAGTGTGAGAAAGGGTGCAGAATGCCGCCCTCCCCCTTATAGAGCTACAACGCGTTTGCTGTCACACACACACACACACACACACAGGAAACACAAATGCATGGATACAAACATCCACAGTGGCCTGTTACAGTTTGAATCTCAAATGTACGCAAAGCTGCCACGGCTACACCACCCACCTTGTGGCACGAATCTTCGCTTAGATGATTGTCTACTCGTGTAGAAAATGGATCAATGGAGTAAATGTGTGGAAGGTTCAACTGTGTGTCTGTTATTTTCATTGTCTGACGGTTGACATCTCAATCCAACTCTGAAAAGCTCTACATAACTTCGGTCGTGGCCTGTACACTCTTCTCTTGAAGTTGTTGGCAAGCAAACGCTCGTTCCGGGCATTGTGCTAGCTGCAGGCTAGTGGCAAGGCTAGGTCTTAATTAGCTTTATTAGCACAATGTAACCTCTAGAAGTGCCTTGCAGATACACAACAGAGGGCACAACCCTGATAGCACAGGCGTGCATCTACACAACACTGATGAACACACTCACAGAAGAATAATCTTGTCATTTGCAGCAGTAAACAATTAATCACTGTACATTTTATGCTTTACAATAGTGAGTCTCTTTACAATTCATAGGAGAATGTTATTGCGAAGAGGTTTCTCTTTCATTATTCCTTGTGGAATAGAAGTGTGTTTTAAATGCGTGCTTGTAGGGTACTTCAAATATTAAAAGTATATTTAAAAAAAAGTAATTGCAGACAATATACAATTAATCAAATAAAAGGCAACTTTAGAGTACTTAGAGAAAATACACTTTCAGTACTACTTAAACTTCAACTTTGTAAAAAGGTCAAATTAAAAGTTTTACTATAAAGTACATTTGAAATTAAAGTAGTTTTTAAAGAATACTATTTTGGTCTTTCTACTTCAAAATTTCAAGTTTAATTCATTGTGTTACTTGCCGTTTTTTTTGTAATCAATTGTGAAATTTACTAGCAAAATCTGGGTGAAAATTGTTTTTCAGTGTATAGATTTGGATATCTCAACAAATCTGAGTGGGGTCTTTTTTTCAGAAGACAAATCTGAGAAGCAAGACACTTCAGCAAATTCTCCATTTAGTCTCATTACAGTCTGGGAGATACATTATATTTACACAGATTTGTTACAGGAGGTTATGTTACTCAAACAGTAATGCACGGTGCTCGCAACACCACGGTCAGGGGTTCAATTCCCAGGGAACGCATGAACTTATAAAATGTATACCTTTAATGCAATGTGAGTCACTCTGGATAAAAGTGTATGCCAAATGCATAAACGTAACATTATAAATGTTCCCTTAATAATAACTGACGACAGTAACAAACAGTAAAACATCATAATTATTACATCCATGGCACAGCAAGCATTATTAAGATGATTATAATTTAATTATCGGAGCTTTGCTTTGTTTACAGACAATTTGTATTTACGTGGCAATAAACGTACCAATTGAAAGGCCGAGCTTGTGTGTGTGTGTGTACTTTGAGGCAGTGTTAAATTGTCTGTCACTAAGGCCTACATCTGTACTGAGGACAATGTTTCCATCCGAAGCAGAATGTGTCGGTCTCCCAAGAGCCCAGAGATCATATATAAAAGACAACCAGACACTGTTTCTCTTTCATTTTTTAATCTCATAGTGAATGGAGCACAGACGGATAATCTTAGTGCTGCTGTGAGAGAATGCAAAGCTATTCCACTGCACACGTGCCAAAAACCTGCTACTGGCAGAGCAGTTGTTAAGCAAACTGACAGTAACAACCAAACGTGGCAGGGACTGAACCAGAAATGATGTGGAATTTTTTTGTTATTATGAAACTCTCCTTGATTTAATGTCAGAAACTGAACGTGATAAAAGCCGTGAGTTGGAATATTTCTATTTAGCTATGTACTGTATATGCAAAATGTTTTCCAGTCATCTTTTTTGAGGTCAGTACAATACAAAATAAAATAACATTAAAATAATATAAATAAAAATTGACAGATGGTAATTTTTTGAAGCTCATTTGAGCCTAATATGGCCATTTATCTTAGAATACTGTTACTGACACATATCTTCAGCTTTCTGTCAGAGATGAAAAACAATGTTAAGTATATTCATTCAGTAATAAGAACAATGATTATGTTTGACTTTAATGTAATGTTAAAATAGAGGGCTTCAGAAGAGATGACAAAAGTGCCTTTGAATACTGCAAAAGAAAGAAAGAATTTGTCACTTGTTCTCTAAAAACGTTATCATAATGAAAGCAGAATGCACTCAGTGTTTTTACAGTTAACAATTAAAATACTGAATATATCCACGGAATCAAAAAAAATAATTAATCAATGAATCACAGTACAATATATTGAGCTTTATGTGAAAGAGTGGAACACTTGAATATTTAAATTTAGTTTAAAATAAAATAGCTTTTTACTACAATACAATTAACTGACAAACCAACAAGTTAAAATTATGACATTATTTCATGAATTTATTTGTTGAATACAGTTAAGATTGTCAATACAAACCAAAATATGAAATAAATAAATAAATATTTTAGTATATTAAATGAGTTTTTAATTTTATATTTTCAGTTTTCATTTGAATTTTAGTTAATGTTTTTGTCATTTTGTATTGTGTTTTTATAGATCTAATTCATTTTTTATTTCAGTTTAATTTTAGTTTTAGTATGTTTATTTCATTGAATTGAGTTTATTATCTAATATGTATATTTAAACAGAAATTATTTGAATAGCTTTAGTTTTAAGTAACAATGACATTAAACTGTACTGTATTTGCAGAAAGTGCCAACAATACAAACAATTAGGCCACACGTACACACAGATCTTCATGTAAAATCTTTCAAACAGCTTTAAATGGGCCAACTGGATGAACTGAAGACCTCAGTCCTTTGACCTGCCATGTCAGAGTTTAATGAACTATTGAGGTCTTACATGACCCTGAACTAGTGACTGAGTACCGAGGACAGACTAAGGGATTAGCGGCTCCCTAAGGGCCACAGGCCTGTCACCCACCCTGGGGTAAGAGCAGGGGGTTGTCACGGCAACCCTTAACTGCCACTTTCCCTGGCTACGGGGAGTCAGACACGACAGACGCCAATGATGCTAAGAAGAGTTCCTAAAACCATGTTGCTTAGAATCAACAAATAGTAATAATTTGGTTTTAAAGTCATAAAAAGAGACAAAGCAAGTGAGGGCTGAAGAGGAAGAGACACGGAGAGGGGATAGAAAGAGGGAAAAGGGGGGAGAGGATGAGAGCATCACCCCCTCAGCAGTGCAGCTGCCCAGCAGGCAGTGGGAAAACAACAGCGGGGTCCTGCACAGCTGTGCCCGGAGTGGGGCCTGTCACTAGCGCTTAGGCTGACAACCACTCGCCGCTCGTTGGGGCCCCCTCACAGGTCAGTGGGTGACAGGAGGGGCCGTCATGCTCGACTGAACAGCCCCCCTCCCCAACACGCACACACACAGTCACACGCAGCCATCGGCATACTGGGAAAAGGTGTTCGCCACCTCATCTGATTGGCTTGTAGCAACAACTCCATTTGCAGTGCTCCCCAGGTTCCAAATCCATGTTTCTAATTAAGTGTTACAGTCACACGAAGTCTAATGAAGATGTGGCCTTTTCAAACGAGGCCATGTAGTGTTAGGGAGGTGATCATGGTACACATTAATGAACCTCTAATGTGTTTGAGGCATGTGTCAGTCTCAGTTCAAACTAGCTCGGCTATAATGTAATTACGCATGATCCGAGTTAACCATCCAAAAGAGCTGACAAAAGCATTGAGGAACTTCATATTCTGCAACAATTTGCTATCTAATATGATCTAATATGTGCTAGCGTAGTGCTACCTTCAGTGAATATCTCTAAGGCGCTTTTCTTAATAAAATATTGCACAAAATGTAACTGCTTGATTATTTTGGACTCTTCTGATGGTTTTTCTAAGTATGGCACACCAAATCCAATGAGAAAAATCACCACTAGGATAAAAAAAAAATGCTGTAACATTAAATCATTAAAGGAATATTTCAGGTTTAATACAAGTTAAGCTCAACTGACAGCATTTGAGCATGTTGATTACCACAAAAAAATAAAAAATAAAATAAAATAAAAATTCCACTTGTCTCTCATTTTCTTTAAAAAAGCAAGAATCTCAAAGATCTGGGTTATGGAAAGGCAATTACAATGGAAGTCACTATAGGGTCAAACGGTTAATGTTTCTGTGTAAAGTTATATCCAATTTTACAACTTTGTTGCAGTGTTTTTTACTATTATACTATTACAGTATTTATTCAAATTCTTAATTAGCTCTTATATTTATATATTTTTAGTTTTCATTTTAATTTTAGTGTAAGTTTTTTGTGATTTTGTTGTGTGCTTTTGTCATTTGTATGTGTAAAACTATTTCTATTTAGCTTTCTTTTATGTTTATTTCAGCTTTATCAATTTCAGTACTTCAACTTATTTTATTTCAGTTAGAATTGCCAAGGCATAATTGCTAATTTAGTTTTGAATTTCTTAATTTAGTTAATTAAGTTTTTCCATGTAATTTTTATATTGTATTGTATTTCAGCTTTATTTCAAGTAATGAGATTTGTAATAATACTTTACATTAGCAATAACAACACTGTTTCATCGCCATGCCAATGTTACACCATAAACCCTAAAATTACTGTAAAAATTATTTAGATGACTTTACAGCTCAAATAATACACAAAGTTTAACAGACAAATTAAGGTTAAGGGCTTTTAAAAAGGTTTAACATTTATTTAACATTCACTTCAATTGTACATGCCTTACCGTAATCCTTCATTTTTTATTTTTTAAGTATTTATCAAAATTATGCCACAAATGCTGTTGAATGAGCTTAACCTGAACCTGGAATACTCCTTTAAAGTTCAAACATCAACTCAAGATGATCAAGGATTCCTCTTCAGGTCATGTGGCAAATATTTATACATGTTTACTATGGGTGTATTGTTTCTCTGTTTAGCATCAATGGTGCCAAGTGGGGCATAAGCTCACCAATAAGCAAATCAACTACAATGCACTTGGCTTCAAATGCAGAAGGGGACACTGCTCGCCCTAATGCTGAAACTCTGGTGATGGGATGATGAGTATGGAAGGTTACACACCTATTAAACATGGTGGAAGTATTGTTCTGTGCCTTTAACACATCTGGGCCCATCAGCGGTGAAAGCTATTGTTGAGGTGGCTCGCTGTGATTGAACATACTGTTGTTATGAAATATGAAGTGGCAAATGTGACATTGTTAAATTAAATTACAGAGGCTGATATGAGTCGACAACATGCGCCACATGATACACAGCCCTATGTATGTTATGTACGCATGCATCTGTCTTCTATTTGATAGTATCGTACTATTCCCCTACGTGGTTGAATGATAATGAAGCATGACTTGACTTGACATTTGAATGCTATTATACTAATGTCCCTTTATGCGTGTCTGATATTAGTAAAATGCTCACACATTTGGATGCAGATCTCATTTAAGACGTAAGGGGTAGCAGACCAGATCAGGTTCCTCACATAATTTCTATGAATATGAAATCAGAGTGAAGCAATAACACTGGCTTATGAAGCAGTAAAAATGCTTTGAATATGTAAAGTTACAGTTCAGTGATTACTCAAGGCCTTTACACTTTAAAGTAACTGTGGGGGTTTTAACTTAAATTCATTGTCGCATACATGTAGGTTTAAAACTGCTATAGTATCAATAGAAAGAGCTACAATTAGCAACTCTGCTAATGTTGAATAGTTTTTTTTTTCCGGATGACTATCACTCATGCAATATACAAAGCAAGAAATGTGCTAACATGTAATATTCATTCATTTTAGTTTATTCCATTCAGTGGCAAAACCGCTGCTCATATCTTTTGGTAATGGTATTTTTTATACATACTGGCTCAACCAGTGGTACAACGGCACTATTGCTTAGAGCTTGTGTGCTATCAACAATGCCCAAATGCAAAACTGCAGCCCAACATGAATGCCACCTCAGCCCCCATTGTGTCCAGTTCTGTGTTACTGACATCATTTTCCTAATTAGATAAATTTAGTGACTAGACTAGTGAAGCATGATGCCTTTCTGAGCTTCGAGTTCATTGGAACAGATTAGATTACTCAGCAGTGATCCAGCGATTGAGATGGTATCATCTTCTGCGATTAGGCTCCAGAGGACAATCCCTTCTGTGGATGTCCAGCCCTGGAGGGGAGGCAGCGAGGGGGAAGATTGTTGTGCTTGACATGTATTAGAGTAAAGCAAAGTAAATCAGTGGAGCTTAGAGCTGACCTATGCTATCTGTTATCTATCAGCCTCAGACTAACTCCCACACTTCATTGATTTCACACTCCTTTTACCACAAATAACTCCCTTTCCTTTACTTGTGTGAGAGGCACTGGGCCGTAAGAACCCTATTGGGTAATTATAAATCATACAGTAAAGCCCATTTCTTCAGGCAAGTTCATGAGAACGATTGTATGTGAGCCACGCAGCATAATGAGACTAATTTAATTCGAAAGATCCACAGAGAAAGATCGAAGCAATATGGCATTTTTTGTTCAGTTTCTATTTTCTAAACTGCATAATTCTGGAACATCGGGGTGAGAATGTGTGAAATCCAGATGAGTCTGAATCAATTCCAGTCACATGTGGATTTGAACGCAACCAGAGAATAGACTGCAGCTCGACTCACTGATTTTCACCAGGCTCGCTGAACCAGAAATCACCTGACAACCCAACTATAACAAATGTCCTAGTAACAGAAAGCAGATGTGGTTAGGAAAAGTATTGTTGTCGAAAATGAAGACCTGATATGACCCTCTGAATTCGGTTTGCCAAACTAATTTGGAATCGATTCAAAATCACATTCTCCAAATACCTGGATACTAAAACAGTCGTTCTATTTGGAGATATTAAGAACAAACACGCACCAACCTGACAAAAAAGACATTGCATGTATAATATATGCCTCTGCGTGCCTCCCCTACAATAACTTACATTTCTTTGAGTTGAAGCATGTCTAATTATATGTTATGTAGATGCTACTTTTAAACAGGACCTTTCCGTTGAGTTAATGAAAGGACTTGCCCTCTGCAAGTGCGTCGCCACCTCAGACAGAACTGTATCTATCTAATTAATGCATAACGTGTGGGAAGACATATCATCATCTTTCAAAGAAAGAAAAAGTTTAGTTCCAATACACTGCAATTATTAGCTTGGGTTCGTTTGTATATGCATTCGAAGCCTTCAAGTTTATTCGCTTCACTAAACTTAAACAAGGGTACAGTGAGGAAAGAACTCTCATTCTATCACTCTAGACTTGAATTTTACAGTTTAAATGTCTACTTTCAAATGCCAAAAGTAGTTTCCAGTAAGACATTTGGGGTGTGCAGTGCAATTTACTTGGTCGGCGTGAATCCCCGTTTGCAGTTCATTTTACTTTTGTAATGCGATATATTTCTGAGTGAAACGTGAAAAAAATTAAACACATTTGTAACACAATTGTAACACATTTGATCAGTTCTTGCTTTCCCTGGGAATGAAACCCACGACCTTGGCATTGGCACCTATTTGCATATTTGCTAACATTATCCAATAGCCTGCATGGCCTAAGTGATGTCAGCAGTAAAGGAAATTTGTTTAAAGGACGTTATTTTTTAAAGATTACAAAGACTATTTTAATTTTAATGAAAATTAATATACTATTATACGAAAATTATTATTTGGAATAACATGCACTGATGAATCTTTTAAAATAAGATCAGGAACGTGTATTAAGAAAGTAACTAAAAAATAAACTGAATTTTTTTTCTGAAAGGGAATTTTTGTATATGCATTTGAATCCTTGACGTTTATTCACTTCAATAAACCTAAGCAAGGATACTGTGAGGGAAGAACTCTGATTTTATCACTGTAGATTTGAATTTTACATTTTACATTTTCAAGTAGTAAAGCAGTTTCCTATAAGTCTTTTGGGGTGTGCCACGCAATTGATTTGGTCAGTGTGAATCTCAATTTGCAGTTAATTTTACTTTCGTAATGCAATATATTTGTGAGTGAAACAATATGTTCTATGAGAAAAAAATAGCTATTTGCATATTCATTAACATGGTCCAATAGCCCGCATGGCCTAAGTGATGTCAGTGGAAAATATTTCAGAGGAATTGAATCTGATTGTTTCAGAGGAAGTTATTTTTTAGGATTACAAAGACTATTCTACAATAATTATTATACTATTATATGAAAATGATTATTTGGAATAACATGCACCGATGAATAATTTAAAATAAGATCAGGAACACATATTTTAAAAAGTCACTCAAAAATAAATTAAACTGAACTTAAATTGAGCTCATGTGCTGTATATGTTTGTTTATACTCTCACAGTGGGCAAAACAACTTACTATGTGACTTTAAGCCAGTGCAAAGAAGGATCCTGGTCAGCATGTTACTACACGCTGGGTCCCTCGTGTCCCGGCTAATCCTCTTGTGATGAGAGCATCTTCTCCCCCTTTGCCTCTGATGCGAAGAGGAAAGAGACAGTGACAGGGGTCACCTCAAACTGAGATTAGGGCTGGCAGCTTATTGAGTCCCGCAAACACTGAGCCCTGTCTTGCCGGAGAGATGGCCCACGTTCGGGTCTGGTAATTCCTTTCTTTCCAGCTGTGGTAGTTCTCTCGATCACTGCTGTGGGCTGAGCTTGAAACAAGAGGCCTACGGAGTAAACCAGATTAGAACATGAATTAGATTGAGGATTTAGGATATTTAGAAACAACTTCTGAAGGAAGTACAACCTTATTTTTTGAACACCTGGTTCAGTAATACACAACTACAAGATTGTGACTGTATTATTTAGAGTACAAGAACATAGCATTTTTCAAATATTAAATAATAAATAATACAAAAAGTACATTAAATATTTAGTTTCAAAACAATAATTGATTTATTTTGTGTGCAAACCATCTATAATTTTTACATTGTACATGTACCTGTACAAGTACATGAGATATTTTTTCCTTTAATTATCAATTTTGTTCAAGTGTTCTCTTAGAAAGATAATTAATCAAATTAAGAAACCCAAAGCAAAAATAGACTAATTAGCAAATGTTAAGACATTCACACTCTCTTATGAGACAAATTTGATTAATTTCACGTTTTCTTCTCAGATTTAGACAAAACATCAGATCATTTAACTGCTTGAAAAGACACTCAACATCTGTCCTAAATTAGCTTTGATTTCAAAGCAGTCAACCTTGAAATTTTCAACATTTGATCAAGAGTCTTTCAGAGCTTAGAGCAAGAGTGAAGTAATCTCGGAGTGCAGCGAATTACTGTTATTTTAAAAATAATCCTCTTTTACAAAGTCTCATTTCATTCGTAGACCATGCAGACTCCATGACAACTTCACAATTACTTTATGAAGTGCTTCATGAGTCCCAGGCTTCATTCAGCTTAATCATTAAAGGCATTAACTTGTTAATGCCTTTAATAATTAGCAACAAATGCTGAAGCCTTAGCCACTGTAATCTTGTTCTTATTTAATTATGTTTGTTGAATTAATCAGGTTGATTCAGTTATACTAAATGTTACATGGATCACATGTTGTAAGATTCAGATATATGCACAGCCAGGGTCTTATCGATCCTGACTTGCACTTAATGCAGATCGCTGTTCACTGAGAAATGAATCTGACCTCATGAATCAGATCTACTGGAGAGGTCTGCTAAGCTTGTCCTAACACAATAGAGGTTACAAAGATCAGGGCTGAAGTAAAGACTCTCAAAGCCAACCCTTGCACCGAGCCCTTCCTAGGAAGGGTCGTAAGAGCTGTTAAAGGTCACAGTCCAACAACTTATTGTTTTTTTTATATGTTTAAACTGAAATATCCTCTAAACTCACCAGAACCCTTTAAATTTTTTTGTCTCATTGTATAAGGTTTGTTACTGTCTACTTACTGTAGGCCAAAATGTCAGTAAAGATTATTTATTGTATATATTTAGTTATTATTAGGCTACTAACTCAATCCAGTGTGTCATCCAGGAAACATATAGTTTACGTAAATTACGTAAAATAAAGGGGTGAACCACTGAACAAAAACATATGCAGATAAAAACAATGTAAGTGAAACACTATATAAATAGCATAAATACATAGAGAACAACATTACTAGACTCCTATAATATAAATGCCACTTCTTCAAATATGGGTATCTTTATGTACCTGGGGATATTTTATGTGTGAGATCTATATATAAAATTGGATAAAAAAGGTTCATATCACTTATGAACTGAACATTATTTATTGTTTATAATTTCCAACCAAGCTATAATTGTCCAATTATGCCAAAAGAGAGAAAATATTATTTAGATGTATTTAGGGTACATAAAATGCTAGCTTTGAAATTAACCTTAGAAAGGTAAAGGAGTCAGATATTTTATTTTTAAATGTTTTTTAAAAAAAGTTCTCCACAGAATGCCTTTGAATACAATTCATATCTTGAGTTGTGGTGGAAATGACATTGCAGTAAAAACAAATGTCCTGTCAGAATAAAAATGACAAAAATGACAGAATTTCCTCTGTGATAAACGTACATCCACTTAGTGGACAAATTAAATAACCTAGTAAAAGTATTATGGCCAAAACCTATAGCTGAAGCAACACCTTGAGATGTATGATTATATATTATTTTTCATGTAATGGAAAAACTCCCCACTCGTTTGCCTGACTTCACTACAGTCAGAGAGTCCAGGCTTGAGCAACAGCATTAGGGGACAAAACCAAACTGTTTCTAGATGGCTGCTCAGCTCAACCTAAGGTAATGTACCAGGCAAGATGGAGGCCAGAATCCACGCAGCTGCTTGCTGCTACCCATGGCCCCCCACTTGGGAACACTAACCCTCATATCTCAGGGGCCATAAGCAAAGCCTGAGGGTTCCCTGAGACCAATTTCTACCATTCTGTGGCCAACTTCCAGCCATCATTTAAATTAGCAACTAAAAGAGTAGCAGTCTCCATCTTAAGTCATCAGATGAAAGCAATGTGATGCTTTTAGAATGCAACAAAATACATTTCCAGACTAAACAAAATGTTTTGTTGCATCTGGAAAATAATAAACAATAACATGTGTGCCTCACATCTAGAGTTTAAACCTAGGAGGATCACATTTTTTTTGTTTATATACGACAATCAAAACAGAAGGTGTTTTGCACTGACAAGCATTAGTGTGTGTCTGTTGTTCTAAAAGCAAAATGAAGTCAAAGTGCTGCAGTAATTCAAGTCAATAAGCAAATCATTATTAATCCTTCTAAAAATCCCACATTCCAGGGGAGGACCATCACCGTGGATAAATTATTTCAGGGTTTGTTGTCAAAGTATATACAACTTGAATACTATGGAGATCCATTCCTACTTCTGTAAGAGCTTTCTCTCATTTATTCAAGAATAAATACATGCCGGCTCAGACAAATTGCGTCCTCAGATATAAGCTATATTATATAAGGATATTTGCTCTAATATACTTTTCAATTACAGCTCAGCGTCAGAAGGCAGAAGAGGATGAGATAAGAGTGAGTGGGTCAGGGCGGCCCCAAAACAATGACAGGGCCCCGGAGCCTTGGGCCCCCTGCGGCTCTCCCATCTGCAGTCATTACTGTGACTAGTCAGACATGAAGGAAAAAGCCCACTCTCCACTCTCTCTGTCACACAGCCGTCAGGCAGGACAGCAGAGATGGACAGAGAGAGGAAGATGCCACTATGATTTCATATGCCATTCTGTGGGCTTTGCCGCAAACCATCCATTATCAAAGTATTAGTGGGAGAGCAATGCTCTGTATCTGTCGGAAGAAATGCCGGTACACGATAGCCAGCCCGGACAGTAGGACTCCCATCAATGAGCGATTATTGAGCAATATTAGAAAAATGGTCAGCCCATGTGCCTCCCTCTGAGTTGCATAAACCTTGTACCCTTTCCGAGGGGGGCCAAGGGCCACTCATCATACAAATAGTCAGGGGCCTGCTGAACTGCAGCCTGCCAGTGACCCCAGCCTCTGAAGGATTATCCATGGAAGCTGGGAGGACCACATGGTTCATCTGAGAGAGGAAATAGACTTTTCATAAGCATAGGGAGAAGTCACTCAACTCCAGCTCCAAGAAGGGCTCTTGAACCTAGCAGAACAGACATAAAGAATTATCCTTTCATAGAGGCGGACAGAAAAACAGGCACTGTGACACACCTCTGCTACACGAATTTAATGCATCTGACCAGTACACACACACACACATATATATATATATATATATATATTATTTATTTATTCATATTATTCATTTTATTCTTTTTTTTTGTGGTAAAGCATTGTCACAGATGTTTTTTGATAAGGCTTAACTTTAATTACACAGTTAACACAGCAAATTCAGCACAAGGATACCCGAAAGGGCTTTTTTTTTTTTTTTTAAATCTACCCACAGAAATTTAATTGGTAACCCTTCAACAGAAGTTAATCCTACTAGACCAGTAGTTTTATTTTTAATAGGACAATTTCGGTTTCTCTAACATTTTTTTTTAAATTAAGGATCTCTTCTATAACAACAAACAGTTCACAGACCCCAACCTAATTGTCTGAAATGACATGCTTTGTGTTTGTTTTTTATATTTATGCATCAATAATTAAAATGTGTCAAACTTGCAAAAGATACTTTGAATAACTGAATTATGAATGTTTCACAAGATATTATTAGTTCCACTATAAAGAACCTTTTGTTCAATTAAAAAATTCCAAGATTTGTTAAAGGTTCTTCATGGAACCATAGATGGCAATGAAGAACCTTTATTTTTACAAGTGTACACATACAGTGAAATGGTAAACAAAAGTTTTGTCGATCCCCAGGGAATTTAAATTGGACCCAATTTAAAGAAATGCTAAATTAGGCAACTTTGGAGCTCAAACACACATTTTTGTTTGGAAGAATTATTAAGTACTTTAACAAACAAACAAAAAACAAAAAAAGAGTTGCACATTTCTGATTTTAAACCCTACAGAATTTGCCCAATTTTAAATGGATTATACACAATAATTATTGAGGAAGGAATCAAAATTGTGTAATCAACTGCATGCCACACAGCCTGTTTTCAACCCATTACATTTCCAAAAACGCAGTCTTGTTTGAGAGAATAATGCAGTGATAAATAACCATGCTCCAGCGGAAGAATTACTGCTATCTTGCCATAAAACACTGTAAAATGTATGAGGGCTGTTTTTCATGTTTTGTTTTGCGGAAACTGTATGGCCCTCATCACTGCACCATCCCGGCACTCTGAAATCTCCAGCTGCCCACACAGACAGTGAGTGAAACTAATACAAGCCCTCGCAGCACTCATCAAACCACACGAAGGCAGAAAGAGACAGGGCTCTGCTTCCCACACACAGGCGACGGGAATCGTCCCTGCTTTGCTTCTAATTGAGAGGTGAGTGGCAAATGAAGCCGGACATACAGCTCTCTCCCTGGAGACCCAGCGGCACAGGTCAATGCCTACTTCACACCCTCTGAGCCCAGAAGAAGAAAGGGAGAACATGAAAACGATGGAGAATTTTGCCTGGGTGGGTATGAATGTGGGAGTCGGGTGACACCCAAGTGCCCACCCAGCTGGCTGCTCTTATCGACTGTCAGGGCACATAAGGGTGTAGGGGAGTTCAAGGGTTGCAGGGGTGTTTGCAGGCCACCAGGAACAGTATGACACCCTTTGCGAACTTGTTTGACCATCTTTCACTTCAGTTCTGTGTTTTTCTGTTACACCACTGACTAAGCTTCTTTCTCATTGGTGTTACAAGGGATTATGGGTGTTTGATTGCATTTATAGGGGCCAGGGAGAAACTGGTAAGGCTAAAACCACACCTGGATCATTCAAATATTAAAATACTTTACACACTTTAAAAGAAATGTAAGAGCCACTTATTTCAGATTTAACAACTGTAAATAAAGTGTAATGTAAAACTGAATCATTACAAATCTTTGAAATTGAACCTCCAATATTATTGCATAATGATGGTAATTTCCTGCAGTTTAGTTTTCTGAAATGTAAGATTCTCCATGTTTACAGTTAGTTTATTACAAACTCTTAAATTCAATTAAATTCAATTCAAGTTTATTTGTATAGCGCTTTACACTATACAAATCATTGCAAAGCAACTTTACAGCAAATTTTTTCACGATACAAATCGCTGCAAAGCAACTTTACAGCAAATTAAGTTTCAACAAAATTTAGTGGTAGCTTATCAGTGGTGACTGTCAGTTAATGTACATATGGCAGAAATGTACGGAAAAATCAATTAAAGTCGTAATCAATTAAAGACGTAATCAAACAGACGATGAACACTATTAACGGTAATTATTATATGATGCAATCGAACTTATAGCTAAATTTGGTAGTTCTATATGTTGTTTCAGGGTTGGCATCATCTGAGGTCCTCTGAGGGGTTGGCATCATCCCTCAGATGTGTTCTGGATCCAGACTGAAGCTTGTGCATTTCGTCTAGTTCATGTGTACTTATGGGTACACAGAGCAGTTGAGATAAATCAGGCAGGTTATTTGTGAATCTGTCTTTGGTGGCTGGAACAATAGTTCTGCCAGGACTATAACGCGGAGCCATATTGTTAATATCAGTAATATGCAACAACATTGGCTAAATCACATCATACACACGCTTATAATTCTTCATAAATGAAAATAACATTCAAATATAAGCCTTTACTGTTAAATGCTACCGCCGTTATTATTGAATTTTATTAGTCCCAGTTTTGATTTATAAACTAACAAAAATATGAATAAAACTAATAAAAACTAAACAGAATTTTATAGCAAATTTGAAAACGATATTTAAATAAAACGAATTTAAAAATTCAAACCTATAATAACCTTGGCTCCACACTGCTGGGGTGCAGGCCATCCGCGCGAAAAAGCCACTGCCGCAGCTTGGTGTCGTTAACCCCAGCGTGAAGCACGACCGCTCCGGGGCTCTCCTCGCCCTTCAGGATCGCGGGTACCTGCGCAGGAACATCGAGAACACGAGCACAAGGGAAACAGTGGGTGTGCACTTTACCTTCAGCTATTGTGCAGAGAAACACACGGAGTAGAGGTGGTGGGAGAGTTAGCAGCGCGTTGTATACTTACCCCGGACTCGTGAGCGTCAGCCCGGGATGTTTCCAATGCGGCTCTCCGCTCTCTCAGCTGGGCCTGCCTCTCCACAGCCTCCAGCTCGACCTGCACCGAATGCAGCTCGACCGTGTCCTCACCTGCACTCAAAGGCAGATGGCACACATCTGCCATTAAAGCAAGTAACAGTGAGTAAAACAATGGTAATGTGTATGAATAGAGTATTAGCAATGGTTGCGAGATTAGCGGCAACCACGCTGGTGATGCTAACGGGCTATATGCTAATAGCGGACTCGGGAAATCAAAATAAAACTAGTGATAACAAGGCGCTCTGATTGTTTTTGTTGTAGAATACGATAGGGGATATATTCACATGTTATAGTAACAAAAATGATGGTGTATAAAATTGATTTTAAGATTAAAAAAAAAATAGACGATAAAGAATTAACTTGACGGAGCTCAAAACCTCAAAACACACGGCAGCAACAAACATGAAGTGACGTAGAATGGAGAAAGACTCGGAGAGTGTGGCATCTATGTTTCCACTTTTGATATCCATGGAATCAAGAACCTTTGGCATCCATGGAGTCTTTCCAGTACACAAAAAGGTTCTTCAGATTATTAATATGTTCTTCAAACTAAGAAAAAAAAAAGTTTATTTTAAGAACTGTTCACTGAAATGTTATTTCGGGAAAACTAAAATCAAACTTCGAATCTTATTCGGGTTGCAAAGAAATATGACAAAGAAAGGTTACAAAGTTACTGCCAATTAAAAAAATAAAATAACATTTTTAATTTATTTTATTCTAGGCTATTTATTTGATAAAATAATCAGGCAAGTGCTTAAAATAAATATTAAAGGGATAAATATTTATAAAAAATAAAAATAAATTAGTCACACATGGCTACAGTAATACAACAGGATTTAGTGGCTTTTTTATAATTCCACATTTTATCTTTTTTTTTCTTTGAGCAGCATGGTTTTTTAATTTACTTGCCTGCCCATAAACTGCTCTCACCTTCTGTGTACTTTCTTTAATCCAGTCTCTGCCACGGTGTACGTAGCTCTCCTGGGCCACTTGTGGCTGACAAATTCGGTCATGCCCCAGTGCGAGGATGAGGCCTGCTATCTTTGATCAAATCTAAACTCTAATGCTTTGTTCATACACACATGTACACACCCCAGCAGTGTTTGAAGACAGTAGGAGAAGGAGCCTGCATGAAAATGGCATTGCACAGCATGACAGTCTTGCTGTTGTCCAATACGCTCACAGTTTATTTCTCCCGCCTGAAAAGTTCATTCTCCTCCAGTTGTTGTTGTTGTCACGAGTGCTCGCTCTGACATCTGGAGCCAGAGAGGAGAGATACAAAACAGATGGTTGACAGCTTTAAGATATGACTAAGCAGTGGTGGACGAAGTACACAAATCAAGTACTTGAGTAAAAGTACAGATACATATAATAAAATATTACTCCAGTAAAAGTAAAAGTACTCCTTTTTCAATTTTACTCGAGTGAAAGTACAAAAGTACTCGATTTTTTATGTACTTAAGTAAAAAAGTACTGATAGATTTATTTTGCAATTTTATATAGGCTACTTAATTTAAATTTATATTAGCACATATTTTTTTATAATCCTACTGCTCAAAATACCTGGGATTTTCCCAAAATAACCACTATATGGAGTCAAGATATATTTTTGTTGTTGATATGGACTACGTTGACAAGAGTGATGTAGTAATGTTCACTATGAAGCTTACACTGCGATGTACCTGAGAGAAAACAGATTTGACCATCTGATGTTTTGCAGAACATCACAGTTATATATGACATGAGAATAAGGCCTGAAGTTAGGAAGAACATTTTAAGGAAAATATAATTATATTTTCATAATGATTTTTTTCCTTCTCAAACCTTGTCTGTGGTGTAAAAACACCCCTGGCCAAATGCCCCCAGAGGGCATCACTTCCCACTTTGATAATTACTGTAGTTACCATG
>NW_015555804.1:276929-279125 GCF_001515605.1 Sinocyclocheilus anshuiensis | reverse complement strand
GAATCGGTTGGTGCGATTTGCGAACCGATTTAAAAGGTTCATTGAAAAGAATCAGTTCGTTCTTGAATCAGACGCCGCTTCTGCGTCTCGGAGCACGTGATAGCCTATATTATAAGGAGTAACGATTTGTTTTATGAAATGTAGTGAAGTAAAAAGTACGATCTTATGCTTTGGAATGTAGCGAAGTAAAAGTAAAAGTTACTCAAAATAAAACGACTCCAGTAAAGAACAGATACTTGAAAAATGTACTTAAGTACAGTAAAGTAAAGCTACTCCGTTACTGTCCACCACTGTGACTATAAGTCAGTGAAGCCCTGAGATGGAATTGGCCTCAAAAGTGTATGAAAAGGTTCAAATGGACTCATACACATACAATTTTAAAACACAAACTTAAATTATTATAAATATGCACCGAAATTCAATACATTTTAAGTGATAGTTCATTATTTACTCATCCTCATCCTCATCCAGGACAAGTTTTGAAGAATACTCATGCTGCTCTCTCTGCACAATGAAAGTGGATGGACACCAGTAAAAAAACATTAAAATAGTCCATACAACTTGTGCTGTATTCCAAGTCTTCTAATCTGCCATAAGATAATATGCTATAAAATGGCACAATACCTTGAAAGATTCAGGAACAGTGATGTTAGAATGGACCTAGAACTGCTGTCTCTAAAAGGGCTGCACGTAGAAATACACACAGACAGAGGTTTATAAACCAAGACTGTGTGTGTGTGTCTGAAAGAGGGTGAGGGTTTTGCCGATCACAATTATTACTCTTAATGTTGGGAGCTCGTTAAGAGCAATATACCAGAGGTTTGTGTGAATGGAAGTGTTGAAGATGTGTATATGTGTGTGTGAAGTCTGGGAGTATCGAGTGGTTTTGCCACCTAAATGAAACAGGCTGAGGTGCTCAGACTATTATGGTGAGCGATGGGAACCTGCAAAACTAAAGTTAGATTTATGATACACAACAGATACACAGATTATACAAATGGTCGATAAATATACAAGCAGACAGAATCTAAAAATGACAATCGATGACAGATAGACAGACAGACAGACAGAATTACAAATGATAGCAGCAGGAGAACTATTAAATGCCTTTCTCAACATCTTTCTGCAACTGAAGTATTTAGCGCTCACCTTGGCATTTCAGTCCAGCGCACTTCTTCCTGAGAACGGATCACAATTCACTAAGATAAATAAGCTCATTGTGTGGCAGGTCTTTGGGTGGCTTACGTGCAAGGTCCAATTGCCCCGTCTAGAGGGTGCGTTGTTGTGTGTGTGTGTTTGGGCTCAGTGAGGCAGACAGAACTGGCCGAGCTAATGAACAGCATTGCTTTCATGGACGAGCAAAGCAGGACCAACAGGGCCCCACTGCTCAAAGCCTCCTCATTTCCCCCTCAAGTTCACTCAGCCACCGACAAAACAGGACTGTCGGAATCAAGCATGGTATGCGTAAGTGTGGTCCTCATATCTAGACAAAGCCTAGCAGCATCAAAAAGGCCTCCAAAACAGTTCTTTGAGTGGTTTTGTACCATTGGGATACTGTATTTGTGAGGCCTTTAATTGCTTTCTCATCTGAGATCAATTCCCTGTCTCTCCCTTCATTATCTTTCCTAGTTTTCCAATTATTCATCATGTTTTGTACCATGCCAAATCAATTATTCATTCTGAGGATGGGAGTGAAGCCGGAGTGATAAAAATGGTGATGTATATAAGTCAATAAGCAACTGAAAGTCCATTGTTTTTGATGGAGAGAAGACTGTAGAAATGCCACATCTTCGACAGCTGATGCTTCGCTACAGGTCTCTCAGGCCTACCATATAGACAAAAATTACAAATCGATTGAGTTGACCAATGTTTTTAGAAACTTCTGAAGCTCAAACGGCAGCCACCAAGTTTCACTGAAGGTTGTACACTATAAAGTATTGCTGAAAAAAAACAACAACAACTACACAACAACATTATTTGGTTAATCTGATAAAAGCTTTATCAAATGTCTGGTTCAATAAGAGCAAAACTAGGTGAAAATGACAAAAACATAATACAACAGATGCCACTAAACTGGTTTTGTCATTGTTGAACTAGTCTCAGATTCACACTTCATGCCGTTAGTCAAAAGTATGTGAGAGTCTAAAACGAGATGATTGTCAATATATTTGCCAAAAAAAAAAAAAAACAAAGTAG
>NW_015555804.1:225004-276807 GCF_001515605.1 Sinocyclocheilus anshuiensis | reverse complement strand
TTTTGCAAAAAAAAAAAAAAAACACAAGTAGCAGCCAAAGGGTGTAAAAGATATCCAAACACACTCTACGATTCCATTAAATATGAGATGAACACTCTGTGATAATTGGCATGCAAAAAATCTAGCACCCCCCCTTATCCACAGTTGTCTCAAGGTCTTTAGCGGAATTTCACAATACACGGCAGGCATGAATCTCACTGAGAGAAGAGGATTCGTTTCTCCCCTCATCTCATTTGCAGTCTTCCAGTATGGGATGGCACTGAAATTGGAATGTTATGCATCAGTGGTCACACTCGTACTCCAACTGTTCTCTCTGCAGTGAGTGCCGAGGCCTGGAGAGCAGCAAGTAACCTGCTAAACTGAGGGTGTGACTTCATGGTCTTTGCGAAAGACCCAGGACTGAAGAGAGGTAGGGAAGTGCCATGCAGTCTGTTTGCATTACAAGAAGACTTGGGATGTATTTTTAAAAAGATTTCATGTTGCCTTGTTCCTGCTGACAGGCAGAAGTCGGTCAAGCATTTTACACTGACAAGTGATAAAAGCTTCCATGTATATCGGAGCGACGATCAACAGTTGCTCTGGGTAGCCACACCCACAGTAAAACCTCATTGGTTCAAAAAAACCTGCTTGGCAAAATTGTACATTAAAAACCAAATAAAAAAAAAAACAATTTTATTTTGTTACTCATGTGAGATACACAAACTATTAGTTGCCATGTATATTTAAGATACATAAAATGCCTGCGGTTTCTACAATATTATTTCCTTCATATAATTATATCAAACACATAATTTTAAATGCAATGGAAATGCTATTATGATAGAAATGTTTATGATAAAAAGACAATTCGTTTTTTAAAAATATTTTTTTAGACTCAATCAATTTCTTATTAAAACTAACAGACTTAAAAGAAAACCATCCATTTTTTTGTTTGTTTTTTTACTTACAAAATAAGTACAAAAAAAATATTTTGTGTATAAGGTAGATAAAATAGCTATGAAATTAAATTAGCAAGACAAAACAGTCTGCCATTTAATTAAAAAAAGGAAAAGCTAAAAAAATCTGACTTTGTTAAAACTATCAGACTTAAGTAAAGAGCATCACATGTTGCAAAAAAAATATTTAATTGTGTGTATTCATTACAAAATGTGTAAAATGTCATTTCCTCCACATAATATTATCAAACACATATAATTTGAAATGTGATGGAAGTTTATTTTCCATTACATGAAAAAAAAGGATAATTCTCCTGTGATGCATATATTTCTTCACTTTTTAATATATATATATATATATATAATATTTTTACAGTCATATTTCTTATTAACAAATAAAAGACTTAAGAGAAAAAAACATCAAATTTTGTAAAAAGAAAGAAAGAAAATGTATTATTTATTTTGTATTTAAGGTATCAATTTGTACTTAAGGTATCAAATTAGCCTTAGCAAGACCAAACAGTTGAAAAAATGTTTTTTAAACTAAAATATTTCAGACTTTTTATTAAAATGAACAGACTTAAGTGAGAAACATCACATCATGCAATAAATAAATAAATAAAGTCTTAGTCATTTTATTCCAAAATATTTTAAGTGTTTCCTCCACATAATATTGTCAAACATATATAATTACATATGTGATGGAAATGACACCAATGGAAATGTTCATGATATTAAAAAAGAGAATTATCCAGTGTAGCATGTGTGTTCACTGCTGGACATTGTTAGTAGACAAATCAATTAAACTAGCGAGAGTGTTTTAAGAGATTTATATTAAAGTTCACAGATCCAAAAGTGCCCATAGTTGAAGAAGCACCCTAATGCAGCAGAGAAAGAAAGCGGCTACAGTCTTGTCACTGTCACCGATGGTGTTGCAGATTAGCTGTGGCCTGGTTGACCTGGTCGCGAGAAGAGGGCCAGACAGCTGTGATTGCGGTAGAGATTTCACACAGTGTAATTACCGCACTGACACCAAGGACTCAGAGGTAGAGAGAGAGAGAGAGTGTGTGTGCGTGATTGTAGAAAGTGTGTAGCAGTGGTGAAATTAAATTAGCAAGACAAAACAGTCTGCCATTTAATTAAAAAAAGGAAAAGCTAAAAAAATCTGACTTTGTTAAAACTATCAGACTTAAGTAAAGAGCATCACATGTTGCAAAAAAAATATTTAATTGTGTGTATTCATTACAAAATGTGTAAAATGTCATTTCCTCCACATAATATTATCAAACACATATAATTTGAAATGTGATGGAAGTTTATTTTCCATTACATGAAAAAAAAGGATAATTCTCCTGTGATGCATATATTTCTTCACTTTTTAATATACCAGACAGCTGTGATTGCGGTAGAGATTTCACACAGTGTAATTACCGCACTGACACCAAGGACTCAGAGGTAGAGAGAGAGAGAGAGTGTGTGTGCGTGATTGTAGAAAGTGTGTAGCAGTGGTGGAGGGGGGAGGGAGCAAAGAGAAGGAGAGAAAAAGGGGGCTCTACAGGTTATTAGCACTAAACACTGGGAAATGAAACAGCAAAGTCAATGCGTAATTTGAAGGCCCATCAAGCCTCATCAGGAACAGCAGGGAGGAGAGTGTCTGACTTCATCAGCTCGCTCTCCTGACTTGTGTGGAAAATTACAGTAATTAAAAAGGCAGCTAAGTACTCCGCTGAGCGCAAGGGGATCCTTTCTTCCCCCCCACCTCCCGTCACCTTCAGCGTGGCCGGCTGCTTTTTGCATGACCTCTCCGTTCCCCCAGGTCCTTGCTGCCGGGCTTTGTGTGGAACCAGAGGGATGGTAATTACTGCCTCACTGGCTGATGTCGTATTGATCAGCCGAGAAAGGTGCCGCAGCAAAATGAGAGTCCCAACACAGTGGACTCAGGCCAATCGAAAATTAATTCCAGCCCGCACGATGATTCGGCCCTTCTCCCCTCACTCCGCCGCTGCCTCGTTCTCCGCTACCCTTTCATTAAGAGACAGCTGTGATATTGCCGAATCGATACCCAACGCTGCATTGATTGCGCTGTCAGCGAGGCTTTCTACACAAGGCTCAATCAGTGAACTCTGACATGCGCCCTCTGATCCTAATACTCTCTTCACTGTATTGGCACAGCCATTCAGGGACTGATGGGAGGAGAGCGGCCGCTGTATCTACTTGGTTGACAATGACACTCTGGCATCTTTAGCGCTCTGCCGATACTCCGCTTATTTGGCAAATTCTACAGGCGACGTCTTTAAGATGGAGGATTGTGGGTAATGATATCGCTGTCGAGAGCTGCCAAAATGAAGTGGCCAAATTTAGTAAATAAATAAAAGTATAGTCAAGCTAAACGGCGAGAGGGAGGCAAACAAATCGATTGTGGGAGAAAGCCAGGCAATAGGGTTGGGCTTGGAAGAAAAACGAAGCGCTAGCCAGGTGATGATAAAGATTAAAAGTCTAACAACCTCTGTCAAAACATTACAGAGGGCTGCACCAGCTGGTGGGAATCTTAATTATGCTGTTAAGAAAAGCAGTGTACTCTCTGCCAAGACAGTAATTAGGATTACTCTGTCATAGACTTTCGATCACCTGCCTGTAACTCTTACAATGCTAAGATACATTTCAAACCCATCCTGCAAGTCTGTTGACAGTGGAACTCAACCCAATCTCTTCAAATAATAGGCTGTCAGTGTTCAAAAAGTATTTAAATGTCACACCGATGATGAGTTTTCTCCTACAAGGTGGTAATCAACAGGTATGTTTACAACAGTTAATTTGAAAGGATTCAGGATGAATGATTTTTTGTAGACATTTACTGTGAGAGTTCACATATTCAACAAGACATGGAGGAAATTGACTAAGAATGAACTGTGCCTGCTGTCCTGTTTAGTGCCTGATTTACAAAAGGAATTATTTAAATGTATGTTCATGCAATTTGCATGAAACATTTAAATGTATGATCATGCAATTTGCATGAAGCAACTTCTGATTTTGCCTGCATTAATTGTGTAGATAAATAGTACAGAGTTTTGTGAATATGGTGCAATCCATAGTGAACCTAATTTACACTATTTATGTTTATGGAAAAAGACATTGGCTTAGTTTAAATACTCACAGTGTAGCATTATTTACATGCACATAAGTAAGACAAGGTTTTGTCCTGAAATACAGCATGGAAGGAAAAAAAATACATAAATAAGTCACACCACTATTGAGCGCATTTTCCCTCGTAATGTTTGCAGAAGTTCAAACTAGACAATTTTAAGGGGGGAAAAATGGGTTACAGTGAGGCACTTAAAATACAAAAAAAACCCAAAACCTAAAGGCTACTCTGTAAAAGTTTACAAAAGCATAGATGTAAACAATACATCTGTGTTAACATAAATTGAGAAAAAAACATCGACTGTTATATCTAATTTTACAACTTGCCACGAGGCCCACGACTGATAATTATTAGAAAAACTACAGATAATACAACTAATAAACAAATTTTAACAGAAGAATGAAAGCGCTTTTATAAATTATAAGCTTCATATTTCTGCTTTTAATCTTCCATAAATTGGCCCCATTCAGTTCCACAGTAAGTGTCTCATCTTAACTTTTTTTTGAAAGAAAACTAAGAACAAATTATAATAATTTTTTGCGCTTATCAACATTAATGCCACACATGCTGTAGATTGAGCTTAACTTGAATTAAACCGAGAATATCTCTTTAATGCTAAATCTTTTCAGAAGAAATCAAAACTGCATATAGATGATGTAACACAGCCATTGCAAGTTGACCAAAGCTTACCCAGTACTGTAATTAATGGTGACTATCTGTAATTGAGGCCAACCACAAGAGATGTTTGTGTCAAGTTTAACAAAGCAGTCATCATCCAAGGACCGTTCCACTCTTGCACTCTCAGACGCTTCCATTTTCCCTCTTAATTTGGCAAAATCTAGAGGCTGACAATTCCTCCATTTTCTCAGACTGAGCTAAGGGCTCTTAATCACCTACTTCAACTTAACACTTAAAGCAGGGCGAGGAGAAGTGCATGAGGAACACAGGTCACTGTGGAGAAGAGGGTGAATGACAGCTTGGGCTTCTTTATGAAAGGCAGGGCCCTCTGAAATGGCTGCTTAGGTGTGGAGTCTGACAAAGAGAAGAGAATGGGAAGATAGGCCTCCACAAACTGTTGTCTTTAGAATTATCGTGTTGGAGAAACTTAACGTAATGACAGCAGTTGGAGAATTTGTGTGGAGGTCACACCATTTTCAAATTGGGGGATATGATCCCTTTTTAGCATCATTGGGTCATTATCAAAGCTAACAATTGAAAGACCCAAATAATAGAGCCATATTGTTTTGGTGCAGTCAAAAACAGACAGGCTCATACAATGCTCGTACCATGAAATTGAAAGGGATGAAAGGAAAATCTCTGTTTCTTGTCATTTGAATAGTGAGAAAATTAAAAAAGGAGCCACTATATGTGAAGCACAGGCTTATTGAAAACATTTAAGCCATAATTAGGACTTTGAAGAAGTTGAATGAAAGCAAACAGAGTATTCCTGCTTTTGCTGAACTATGAAGAGCTACCAGTGTCTGTTCAACAAGCGCAAATCGACACACTTTGCTTTTTTAATGTACCAGCATTTAATTTAAACGTATTGGTCCAAATGATTAAATGCTGTGGAGCTAATTTTTTGTCCATATAATGAAAGTCAATTGGGTCCAATGTTGTTTGGGGTCCACTGTGTTTCTGAAACATTCTTCAAAATATCATCTTTTGTGCTTTCACAGCAAAAAGAAATTCTTACATGTTTGGGATGACATGAGGGTGAGCAAAGGATGACATCATTTTCATTTTTTACTGATTCCATCAGTTTAATCTTTAGCTGATCTCGTTTATCAAAAGCCAACTAGCCATTTAGCAAACCCAAATTTGCTATGCCTTCATTTTGGTATGTAATACCTTCCTTTCACTATTCAATCATGGATGTAATCACGTCTATCTGAAATCTGTATCCATCAACAGTATATTCTTACATTTTCACACAACTTCATTCTCAAGCATAGCAGGTTGCTGCATTCGCTAGCATTTCCAAATTTGCGCTGATGTTTTCAGCAACTTTTTCAGCTATTTTGTATTGGGGGTGTGTGATAT
Organism: Sinocyclocheilus anshuiensis; assembly: GCF_001515605.1. Classification (NCBI taxonomy): domain Eukaryota; kingdom Metazoa; phylum Chordata; class Actinopteri; order Cypriniformes; family Cyprinidae; genus Sinocyclocheilus; species Sinocyclocheilus anshuiensis. The sequence goes on along the minus strand of NW_015555804.1, from coordinate 270,687 downwards.
TGTTTTTCACTCGTTTGCTCATTGCTCAATGCTTTCTTTCCTCCGTACCCCCTACCAGCCGCCACTAGCCTGCATTGAGTAAGGCCGTGCTGTGTATGATTGCCGTGATTCTCCGGCACTCTATTGACAACGTAGCAGGTGTTCGTTCCACATCCTCTCTCCTCTCCCTGGGAGACATTAATACCCTTCAGGAGGCCTGGCTTCAGTCTCACCCCCAAGCCACCCCCCCCATGCCTCCCCACATAGGACAGTGGCAATAGGCTTTGATATCCAACCGACAACCCACAGTTGTTGAGCCTGACCGACGTAAGGGGCAGGTGGAACCGAGTTGCGTGCTACTTTCAAGACACCTCCACTGCCTTTAGTGTGGATTCCTGGACCCCCTTTGTTCTTTTTATCCCTCATTGTTTAATTAGATAAATAGGAATTAGGGTCATTGACACTACCATCGGCGCAGTTTTTGATCGTCATGGCAATCAAAAATGACTTCTGCAAATTTGTTTTTCAAAAAAAAAAAAAAGATTGCAGATTTACAAAGTGCTTTAAATACAAGTGCTTACAGAAAAAAATCCCAGAATGTATTCCATGATTACCTGTTTAACTCTATCATGACGTTCGATTCATGGAGCCGCACGTTGCCGTCATATTCTTGTTCTCTGCAAAACCCTGCTGAGCTCCAGAGAAGCAAGTAACACCTCTCGTATTAATTAAACCCTCTAGGTCTGCCGCGGCACCATCATCATAACCTGGCAATCTTCTGCTGACGAATGTAACAAAATACACATCCAGGTCCTTAAGAAACGACACCTGTTCGACTATAACAGAAACAATTGACCGTACTTCCTCACCATTTGAAAGGTTCTTAATTCTTTTGGATGTCAAACAGGAACCAATTAAAACACGCGTCAGCTGCACTATGATTTAAAAATAAGGCAGAGAAGTAAATTGAAAGGGAGAAAGTGGTGTGGCTAATGCGACGCCCCCTTTAAATTGCCCCCCTCGCTGGGCAAATATTCACGTTCCTTCCTCACACTTGGAAGTCCCGCTATTGTATACACAAAAAAACCACTGTTAGCCCAACATGGAGCAGGTCAGGTAGGAGTGGAACTGGATTGTGACCTCTTGGCATTACATCGCAGTATATTATTAGAAAAGCCACACCTTCGGCTCTTACACAAAAACAACCTGTGTTTACACTGACGAGCCATTCGGGCTGTTTTACACCCCTGTTCTTCGATATCATTTACTCGTGATGAATAGTATCCTGTCTGCAAGAAATAATTGCTCACAAAGCTTTGGCATTCGAAAGGCAAATGGACCCCATTGTATTAACAATTCAAAGACTTCGAGAGGCAATAGTACAAGTTTAAATTTGATCTCTTAAACAAGTGAAGCACCAAAATAAACACATCAAAAAGTAACCTCTCTATAAGAGTACTTCGCCAAACGTTTAATGGTTAAATGAACATCAATCTTATTACTGGGGGGCTTGTTTAAAAGACAGTATTAGTTCTGTTTGAACCAGGATGAAAGAGATGGCTCTGATCTCGGTGGACAGTTGATGGAGTGGTCATATGTAAAACACTCCAGAGATGATCCACATAACCCTACCAAGTGAACTGTGCTAAAACTCTTCTGTTCCTACTGATGACCCACTTGGTTGCCAGCCAGACCTGAAGTACCCAGAAGCCACGACCAGCCATCTGGTCAAAAGAGAATGCATATATACAACATGACATGAGAATGCATGTTATACAACATGACAGATGTTTCATATTTGATCTGTGCTTTCATCTCAAAATTGGAAGCATGATTGGAAATCTAGGAGTTTAAGTTTACCAGCGAATCCTCTCAAAGAACACGCTTTCGGAACTTTCGGGAGAACTATGGCGATGGTATGATGAGCGATGTCACATGGTGGATGCTAATGTTATTTTTCAGGTCTAACAAGCATGCTACCCCCTCCCACTGCTCTGAGAATGTTTTCAACTTTTGATCCTGACACCTGCGTCTGCCTGGAATTACGCTCCAGCTCCGTTTCTTTCTGATGTACCTCCAGGATCTAATGGATTGTAAAAAGTCTGGCAGGATGTAATCTACAAAGCAGAGAATACTTTCTGTGTGAACTGTCATGTGGAGCACTTCTGGACAAATCTATGTTTTACTGTGAAATGTATGAGGTAGAGAAGTCAAAATCTCAAGATGATGACCAGTGCCTTCCAAAATGTCCAAAGGAAATATGGAAAAGAACATTACAGAGACAGGTTAGAATTAAAATTATTCAAGCTTCCTAAAGATCGAACTTTTAACCCATTTTAACCCACTTCTACTTTCTAATGAATTATGATGATCTAGATATTTTCATAAAACTGGCATGCGTTGACAGTGACAATAACTGACTTATAATTTCACACTAATAGACATTTAGACAAGAATCAACAGTGTAATGAAGCAAGACTTTAACTAAAGATATAATCCTTTAAATTTTGCTGCAAAGGCAATAATGTATCAATTGTGACAACATATCCCATATAACGTGACAAAAGGACCAGAGTCAAAGCGTAAACCGCAAACAGTTTCCTGTTTAGAATGGTGGTAGTAGCGAGAGGCTGTTTTGCTTGGCCTGGCAGTAAAAATATGCCTGGTGATTTCTCTGATTTGTAGAGCTGTATTAGTGTGGTTGACGGAGACATCGAGTGTTAGGGCGCTCGAAAGCATCCCCAGGCCCAGCGCTGCTCATGGCATACTGGGTAACATTGAGACATGACAGGTTGTGTTTGGACGTTTGGATGGCCACAGCCATCAGGCAGCGTTATGCAGATTTCTGATGGAAGCTGCGGAGACTGGCATTCCCCCAGGTGCCACGTAGCGCCTTCTTAATAATAGGAAGTGACAAGAAGCAGACGGCCCACATCTCTTTGCTTGCCATGCTGTTCAGGACAATGCCACTTAAAACGGGTGGCTGCTAAATTGGGTGTAAGGGAAAAAAAGAAACATCAGCCTTTTGTTGTCGTTGTCTTGAGTGAATCGGACAATAAATCAGACAGTTGCCATAGGACCCACATTAACTCTCCTGTTTGGGTGACAAGCTAGTTATTTAGAGAAGGCTGAGATGTTGTTTGCGAGGGCAGAACATGCCTCTGCCTGCACTAAAAGATGAAATCAATCTGAAATGTCATATTTTTACTTGTCTATTAAATAGATACAAGAAAGCCATTTGACTGCCATGCTAACAACACTTTCTTCACCATTTCAGTGAAATTGCAATAGAAATGGCCAGTGTTTGAAATAGATTTACGAAGGGAGGGTTCTATTGAAGCAATAAGCCAAAGAGACCATGTTTTATAGCATTTTTAACACAGGAAAGAATTGTTCCTTTAAAGCCCTAACCATGAAAAAAATCACTATAATGTGTGGACTTGAGTGGCTTGATGCTTCCATAAAATGTTGGCAACAATCTCAAAGCACAGTTTAATTTATTATTGACATTTATCAGAATAAAAATTAGTTTTCACCAAGTAATACAGCTCCTAAAGGTAAACCTAGCAACTGGGTGTGCCAGATCTTGTTTGATTCCACTTTCTGAAAATAAACCAAATCGTAAACCGTAGGAAGGTAACCACTTAAAAATAGTCTCTACCTTCTCACCGTTTAAGACAATATCATTTTGTTTTGGGCCCTGCAGCTGGGGGTGAAATGACCAGTGAAATCCGACGGCTGGTGTGTTATTTTACACCCTGGGCAGTGACTGTATGTATTTATTTTCACACAATAGAGATGCAGCTAGGCTGGGCGCTCTTTCATTTTCGTCCACAGGGGTGTTTGCTCTCTGTGGAGTGCAATTAGAAGCTCGTCACCACTCCAGCCGTCCTGCACCTGTGAGGGAGCGCTGCTCAGATGCCCTAGCCTCCGCAGGTCCTGACATTGATCCTATAGAGCAGCTCGTCATGCACGGGAGCTTCAATTAAAACCCCACACCACAACTGCTTTATGCCTTTTTTATACACGCCTTGCTGACACCAAGGAGGTGAATTGCAGGCTTTCGTTCAAGATGTTAAAATAAAGATCCTAGTCTACTAGAACATAGTTACCTTCTTCATTATTGTATTAAATACGCTAGGCATTCACTAGGGATGTTTAACCATGTTGGAGGGGACTTTAGAAACAAAACATTGGTCTCCAAAGAGACCAGTATATATTTGTTGTTGTTCTTTTGATTCATCTTTGTTCAATGGCTTTAATTGGTTGCATAAATGAAGATCAATTCTCATCACAGGTGGAGACAGGTGGTTTTTTCACAAAAAGCTACTTTCTGCATAAATTTCCAAACAGCAGCTGTATACTACAAAAACCTGTTTTAAATAATCTGCAACCTTATATCTCACAGTTGGGACTTTATATCTTGTAATTTGCACTTTCTCATAATTGACAAAAAAATTCACAATTATATAAAAAATTAAAGTTGCGAATATTGTCGTATGTATTACGAGAAAATACTATTTTAGTTGTTCTACTTCAAAATGTCATGTTTATTTCAATGGTTTACTTTTTGTTTCTTTCTAACTTTGTGTGAAAATTGTTTCTACACCATTTTCCCCCCAGATTATGCATTGACCAAAAGGCAAGTGTGAAATAAATGTTTAAATGAAAATGGTGGGATATTAAGTAAATGACAAGAAATTAAGTTGCAGTTGCAACTGCATTGCTTATACCATGGCTTGATTTTACTTTGCATGAGAAAGAAATGGGCTTTCATAATATTCTGGGTAAACGTTAATAAAAGAAAGTAATCTTTGTCTGACAGAAAAAGTTCTTATTTGACATTCTGTGCATGGTACTCTACATACATAAGCTGATTCGGGAGAGGGCAATTGAATAGGAATTTCCCACACGGCGACAGGGCTGTAGCACTCTGACAGGTGTCTGTTGGAATTGGACAATCTCAGGTTGCAGAGTGTTATTGTCTGTGAGTTGTGTGTGGGTGTACTGGACATTACTGCAGGGCTTCATAACTCCAGACAACAAAAGGCTGTATAAATGTATAAATCACATAAATTCTGTAAACTTTCTTCTCTGTCTTTTGAGGCTGTTACAGAAACAAACGCCCCAGATACGTCAAAGTCATCTACACAGATTCTACTGAATACAAATATATTTTCTCATAATGTCTGCAAATAATTTCTGAGAATAAATTCTGACTACTGTTTACCAGACCTTTCTTCCCGTATTGTTTTCTGTTTCTATGCACTAATCAAGAATTCAGCCCAACAGCCACTATCATCTCCAACACAAAGCTCACTCTCAAAACGGCTTTGATGTTTTGATGCAATGCAATACAAATTCAGAAATTTCCTTAAATCATTAGATGGTGATATTCACAATAAAGAAACCTACCGTGATTGTCTATCCAGGAGGGGACAAACCTATATATGGTAAGCTCACAATAACATCCAACTGCTTTAAACCATATTCCCAAGTGCAACAGCTCTGATCTCTTTAGACGTATGAAAATCAGCTCCTCAGTCAGCCTCATGTTCAGTGACATTTCACAGTATTGCTGGAGATACACCATTGAACCCCAGTTGTAATAGCACCACTGTTGCAGAGGGTGAATCAATATGACAGGGCAGGCCAGGGTTACACCAAGAACATCTGTGCTAAAACTAACAATATCACATGAAAAAAAATAAAAAACAAGACATAGGGAATGTGCTATACCACACAATGGAATCTTAATAAATTACTAAAATGTAGAATTAAATAAAAAATTATGGAAATTTGCAAACTGATGAGCACTCACAAAGAAGGTTTTCTAGAATACCTTACACTATTTCTGTAAAAAAAAAAAAAAACTACTATACATTTATTTGAATTAAATTATATTAAATGTAAATTATTTTAAATTACATTTTAAAATATGATATATTGGAAGTCTGTACAAGTCAATTTCAAGTCTTTTCCCATATCAATGTTCAATGAACGAAGATATAATATACAGGATGTATTGGAATTGCTTCTGAATATTAATTCACAGTTGATTAAAATCTGAATTTAATTAAATCTAAATGAAACAATGTTATTCTGTTCATTCTGATGTCAGCGCATGGACAAACAGAATATAGTATGAACAAAAACACGCAAAAGCACACACCCATGTCAATTGAGCCGCCCATCTCACTCCATTCAATCCCACCAGCACCCCAGCATCCCTGTGGCTAGTCTGCTCCCTGCCCATAACTCCTGCTCTACAACCTGGCTTCAGTACAACCAGATCCCCTCCTGCTCCATCTTCAAAGCACCAGACTAGACCACTTCCCTGAACCAACTGATCTTTGATCCCAGCGCGGGAACCAGGTTTCCTGGGGATGGGGGGCTAGCACACATCACCCTGTCCCTGCCTGACTCACCTGGGTCATGAGAAGGGAGCAGCTGGGTTGAGGGTGTTCAGCAGGCCCTCCGCAGATGGATGGCTAGATGCGCAGTCTCGCTCATTAGTAGTTTGGCACACCTGACAGGTCTGTGAATCCCTGAGAGGGGACTTCATCTTGCCTGCTATCAACGACAGTTTTGGCTTGATTTTGGGGTCTAAACCCGTATCTGTGAGAGAAACTCAGTAATCGTAACTGGTAAATAGGAACATTTTATGTAGGATTTTTATAAAGATTCAACATCTAAAACAGTTTGGCTATTTATTTCTACACGCCAAAACCATTCCAAATTGTACTAAACAACAACTTTGAATATATGTTAGATTAACTTTTGGGTAACTGAGAGAAAGGTTCTAATCTGTGTTTTGAGCAAATTATGGCCATTGCTTCAGAATTAAACCAGCAAACAAATTTTACTCAATCTTCTGAAGCTCAATAACAGTAATTTACTTCGTACCAAGCACACGCAATTTTTCTAGTTTAACATTGTCAAAGTCAAAGAGGGATATTTTGGGTTGAACTACTGGGAGACAATTGGCTAAAACCATATAATTTGACCACAAAGGGAAAAAGCACACACAGTTTTTTTTTGTTATTGCACTGGGAATTCAATTCGGAATTCAAATAAAACCACCATGTGTTGTAGCATCAAAATGAACATCATCCAAATGTGCTCCTGTCCATAGAAGGGTGAAAAAAAGGCGGGAATGAGTGCATCTGTCTCCGCTAAAACACACGCACAACCAACCACACACACCAAGGCAGATTTCTCAGGTATAGTTATCAGTCTATAGGTGGCAGTGTTGTCATGCCACCAGCAATATGGACACCACATGCCTCAGAAACTCTAGAGATCTATAGTCTCTTATGTAAAAAGCAACGAAGCGCAAGGCAGTGAAGTCTTTCATTGATCACAGACATCACACTTTTTTCTCGTCTTTCTCTCTCGAACCTTTTCTTCTTCTCCTGTCGTGACAAATATTCACCTTACCCAGTGAAGCAAATTGCTGACACCTTTTTAAGAAGTGACAACTGTGTATATTTCATGATAGCAAATTCCATTTTCATATCAAGCGAGACGAGAATACAATTTTCACTTCATTTAATCAAGGTGGGGACTTCTATGGGTTATGGCACTTAAAGCTGTCAGAAGATTAAGATGCACTATTGCTGCCAATCTCACACCCTGATATTTAATGAAGGAGTTGATTCAAAAACTTCCTAATTAGTGCAGAGAAGGTGAACCTTTGCATAATTAAAATAAAGTACAGTTTTTTTATATTAGTGCATGTTCTTGACTATACTACATAGCATTTACATTAGACAGAATTTTATTATTTGCTATTACTTAAATAGTGCCATGACAATTTGTCAAGAAGATGAAAAATTAATACTATAAATATAAATATAGAATTGCTGAAATGTTTCTATTCAGCTACTTATAATAAGCATTATATATATATATTATTTAGTTTATCAAACTGAAATGTTGTTGCTTGACAAGCCAAGTACTGCAACAACTCTCTCATTTTCTAATGGTGTGATTGACAGTTGCGTGGACTGGGAGAGCTGGTAGCTCTGGCCTCCGCCATTCAGTCTGAAACCCCCAGTTCTTTCACGTCACCATGTTGTAGGCCTGTTTGTCCACTGACTAGCAACCCCCACAATGCTGCTATGTCCTACAACCAGCCCCGTAACACATACACACTTGTACAAGAACACACACATATACTTGGTCAGTCACACTTATGCAGCATCACCATTTTAAAGCTAATGTTAATTTGAGAGAACATACTTAGTATGTTAACTGAATTTAACTTTCCTTCTAAACACATGAACATGTCTAACACTCACATGTACACACACAAGAAATATAAGGGATTGAAACTGATAGGATTGCGGCAGTGAACCTGAGGTAGTTTTGAAAACAGCATGGAATGATGGGTAAGAGATGAATGTGAGGCATCACACCAGTAAATAAACAAAAACATAGAGTCAGTAGTGAAACGCAAAAGTCAGAAAGAGCAAGGCCACAACTACATAATTAAGAACAAAAAAAATATACAAACATTGAGAACGAATAAAGTTTTGCCATCTGAATAAGTTTTCCGAACTTGGCTGACCCGCACTTTCAACCACCCACACATGAAATTCTAAAAGTCATTTAGAACTCAAATTCACAAACAAACATTCAGATTTCAGAACGGCCAATTAGTCTAGCATGATGTCCATCTTAAGTTTTTCTGAACTCCGAGTGAACTTGGCCCTTCCCAGCACGTGAGAAAGATGATAAAAGTTTAGACATGTCAGTCAAGGGGAGGAATTCCAATAGACAGTTGAAGAATTCCTTTAGGTTGCACATTTGAAATTCATTTAGCTGCTTTTATTTGCATGGATGAAGTTAAATGTTAATCATCAGTGAGTGAGATTGCAGGGAGGCAAAAAAGAAGAAAATGACTCCTGTCATACCAGTGAACCACATTCAAACTGACGTACCTCAGTTAATCTAAAGTAATCTAAAGTAAAGCTGTGGCAACATCCCTCAGCCCACACCATCCACTTACCTGTCTCAGGTGTTCCTGGTTGTTATGCCCCAAGAGACCCTCTCCAAAGGGCCTTTGCGAACCCATCACGTAGACACCAATTTCAGAGGCCTCTACAGATGCCTCCAGTGAAAACACCGACCTCTTCAATTGTCCATGCAATACTGAGATATGTGGTTAAAGAATCTTCTCACTCCCGTATTCCACGCATTCTGATCCATAATAACGTCGCAACACCTGACCTGTCAACAGAAAGAAGCTACACCAAGGAACCAACATCCAGCTCCTGCCCGAGTGTTGGCCACCATCAGGGCTGTGTACGTATATATAGAGGGCCCCCCCAACATCAGGACTCACAGGCACACCTGAATGGCTCGAAGTGTGCCTCACTAGCTGCACACCGTGTCATGGTGTGCTCTGATTGCCTTATCTTCTCATTTATCACAGATGAATTGGAACCAGCCTTGCTGAAAGCTCCTTTCATTGTTGGGGAATGAAAAACTGTGTGAAGCCCGGTGTGCATCTGAACAAGGGGCCTTCTGTCAACCCCGAGTGGGTGAGGAAGAAAGGTGAGTGGAGAGGAAGAAAAGAGAGAAGGAAGGGAGAGAGAGAGGTAATGAATAAATGTGAGTGAAAAGCAAGATTATGTCAGCCTCACAAGTTATTGAGTAGATTCCCCAAAAGGTAACAGTGAACCATGATGCTTAACAACGGTGCTTCACACTAACCAACCATAGGGCGAAGTGAGCATGTTTCCGCCAAGTTAACGCCCTGCCAAGCTCATCTACAACAGTTTGGTTGGTGTTAAAACAAAAACAACAAACAAACAAAAAAGTGAGGTGTGTGTTTCTCTCTACGGAAAACTTGCAGCACTCATCAGTCACACATAGATTTCATTTGCAAGTTTTGACAAGCAGTGGCTGTATGCCTAACGCCATAATGCCACTGCTGTAAATGAGATGCAGATTATAGGTACAACAACCACTAGCATTACAGCACAAGATATGTGTGCTACAATCAGTTGTGGACAAGCTGTTTAAAGGACAGTCGTGGCCTAATGGTTGGAGAACCCAAAAGTCGCAGGTTCAAGTCTTGGTACCGTCAGGGCTCTCTTCCACCTTCAAAAGATGAGACCCTTGAGCAAGGCACCAAACCCCCAACTGCTCCCCAGACGCTGCAGCAAAAATGGCTGCCCACTGCTCCGGGTGTGTGTTCACAGTGTGTGTGTGTGTGTGTGTGTGTGTGTGTGTGTGCACTTGGATGGGTTAAATGCAGAGCACAAATTCCGAGTATGGGAAACCACACATGGCTACAAATCACTTCACTCACTCACTAAAGAGGACCCTACCCAACACCCAATGTTTACGACGCTACACCCCACACACAACTTTAGGTGGTCCTACCGTCTATGACAGCTGTCCTTCCAAGTGTTGACACTTGGCCTGGCTGGAGAGGCTTGCTCTGTCCCTCAGGGCCTGATTTAAACCCTTCTTCTCCTAAATATCATTGCCTATCTGAATTTACTTTAAGCAAAATCTCTCACAGCTGCTTTGCTCTCCAGTGATCCCATTAAATTGACAGTGCTCACCTGAGGGGGTTGCCGACAAAGTCTCTACATGGCAAAGCCACCATGGTGATTTTGCACCCTGGAACCTTAATGGGACACCTTTACCATGTCCTATGGAAAAAAAAAAAGTTAAAAAGAGACTGCAACGGCTGAGAAGACGGGTATTTCCAAGATCTGGAGCGATGTTTTAATTGCCTGGATAAGGTGCAACGCTAATATGGATAGTGGCAAGGCAACTGAGAGTTCCTCATCCTTTCCCACCCCCTAAATCAATGCACACTTTTACAGAAAAGCTTGTGAGTCATGCCTGTCCTTATATAAAGTGAGGTAGCTGTGCATTAGATATGCTGCCGGAATATTCTGCTTGGGCGAGAGGAATGAGAACGATGTGAATTGTTAATGCCTTTCTGCCTCAGTTCATGCCTGCTGATTGATCAACTCGCAACTGTATCTACTCTTTCTTCCATGAAATCTGGTGTTAGTGTCTGTGTGTGCGTGCGTGGGGGAGACAAGGCAGAGAGGGTTCATCAGATTTTGGGTTAAATTGAGAGTGAAGAAGGTTTGCTGTGTAGATAGAGAGAAAGGGGGAAAGACATGTTGGGGCCCAGCCTCCAAGCAGCATGGGCCCTAAAGGAGGACATTCAGAGGCACTCCGCCGATCACACGCTCCCTGAACTCCAATGGGACCCAAATTGCATGGGATGTGTGGGTCTTTTCCCAACATATTTATATCCTTTACTCTTTACAAATCCACTCAAACGCACATGCCGCTGACTGGCAATGGGGTGGGTGGAGGGTTAACAGAACAGTGCTGTAATACAAGAAGGCTTATTTGATTTTGGATGCACACAGCACAGGCTGCCTCATAAATAATGCATACTACTGTACAAACAGGGAGCTGTGCGGTGACTTGTTGCTTTGTGTTTGATTCCGGCAAGATGGGATTATTCAGTAGAGACGGAAACAGTCCTGTGAAGATACTGCGTCGGTATAAGAATACAGGATTTGGCTTTTCTTTGTACTTCCAAGTGTCAATAAAACTAGAGTCCTTTGACTTGTCTTCTTGGGAACCAAGTATGCCTAGAAAGAAAGGGAAAAAATATTGAATTAGACTTAGGACCAAAGTAGGTGACAGTCAAAGAAGGTTCAGAGGTGCTGAAGTGTGTGTATGCTCGCAAGTGTGGGTTTGGTAACCACAATCACACTTGGCTACAGCGTTGTTCTCCACAGTAAAGGTTAGTGACAGACTGGTCCCCAGTGCTCAACGCAATCACTGCAAAGGTGTCAGAGAGGAGATCTTCTACACATGAGTTACCACGACTGGGGCCTGCCCTCACCAGGATGACGTGGTGAAATTAGCATTTAATACGGTTTAAAAATGAAACATATGTATTATTAATCTACAGTAGTCTCTCTAGAAAAATTAGAATTTGTTAAAGGAATATTATGGGTTACGGGTCATCTGAGCAAAAAGGTTATATGCTTGCCCAACGTTTCTTTTTTCCAATTGTGAGTGCATAACTGTCAAAAGATTTTTATTATTATTATTATTATTTTTTGTGGTAATAATACCTTAATATTTTAAACCCAGAATTAAAGCAAAACAATTAGAAGCAAACATGTGATTATAGTTTATTATCTTAAATAATGTACTGATTGAGAAAATGAACGAATGAAAAATTATGAAATTGTTAAGGGACGTTCAATGACTGACACTGAGTGCAAGACACAATATACAATTTTTATATAAGGTCTAATACATTTTCTCACAACACTTCAAATTATCTTTACAAAACATGCACATAACACCTTATACATACATTTTGTGATACACAACCTTTAGGAAGCTGCACCATGATTCATAGATCTTAGACTAATCTCTGTGTGACATCTTTGACACAAAGAGGAGTGATGGGTTGTCCGTCACTACACGTTATTACATGCCAAGTCACAAAACACATGGCTCTGCAGACCTGGCACCAGCGGGTGAAGCCCGTCATTCCCCTCAGCAGCATTCACTTACACTCCAGGTGCCAGGACTGAGAAGAAGCAGGCTGCCCACAAAGCCTGCCACCCTGCAGGGAAGAAATAGTGAGGGAGGCGAGCATGTTAGCATGTGGAAACTGTCTACCCTGTCTTCTCTTCTGCATTGACTGTCACTACAGTGCGCCATATCACACAAACATACCTATCAAGACGAGAGCAGATCTGATTGGACCCTACTGAGATCATCCAGATAGATAAAACATAGATGAAAGCTAATATTGTCATGGTTATTAGAAACTTTCACAGCATTTGTGGTAAAGTTGACAAGGCCTGTTATAACATTGCTCACAAACTCAGTGCTAAACTGAACATAAAAATGTTAAAAGTTCACTATAATTTCACCTGATTATCACCATATATATATATACAAAATTTTTTAAACAAAACAGGCTTTCCTGTTACTGGAGCAAACCAATCATCCATAATTAAAAAAAAAAATTGTATTTGTAAAAATATATGTAAAATTTGATTTGTAAAAAGATTTGTAAAATACTTTGGGCTTGATATATGTTTGAGTTCTATGTCGATTAATAACTATTTGGCTGTAAATATGGTTGCCCTTGTAATGTAAATCAGATTTAATGAAGATCAAGTCTGTATAAGTCTCAGTGACCCACTCCCAATGACCATTTTATAATTTATGACCATTATTAAAATAAATAGTTAATATAGTAACCAAGGAATCACTTTATTTTCCGTTCTATACCTCAGAACCTCTACTGTTGTTGCTACTCTTCTGCTTCACTCTTTGACACAATCTGTATTGTTAAAAGCGCTATATAAATAAAGGTGACTTGACTTGACTTGACATTGGTGGTTGGGAATTAATTGTGTAGGAATTTACAAATAGAGAAGACTGAAATATTGAGTTTCTATTGTAATTAAGTAGCAAAGACTGTCAGCTGTAGTATCCCTGTTTTCTGACAAGCTCTTAACTCCTTGTAACAGCGAATTCTGCCTGTGCATTAGGGTATAGAAAAGCCTTCAATGATCTTTTGAAATTCATACAAGGTTGGAAGAGGGAATTACATATCACAAGAGCAGCGAAATAGCTAACCGTGTGCATCACATTCCATCAAACCATCACGCAAGAATAAAAACAGTCTAGTCTTGCAGAAGGAATGTTGCATGCCACATAGCCGGGTTCAACGAAACAGCGTTGGAGGGGGATTTTCTGCTCAATTTTAAAGCATGCTGCTGGGGATTCTTCACAAAAGGTGTTTGGAGAAGCTCTCTGAGGGATTGCGGCAGAAAGGACCTGAAAATTGACTAACGAATGTTGGGAAAATGGTGTGAAAAGTCAAATGCCAAGGCTTGCAAAATGAGCAAAAACTGTTCTGCACATTTTTATTACATCCCTGCCAACAATATACAGTAATAAACATATGACAGTAGTGAGGATTTATTTTTGAAAGAATTAAATTTATTTCCGTATATGAGGTTTAGCTCATAGGACAATGGGTCATAGTTATATGAATGTTATATTGCCTGCAACTGGCAACATCGCTGCAACACTAATAATATTTGGGTAATATCGGTAATACTTAACAGACAAACCTTAAGGAGTTTGGCCCTCTACCTGCACTGAATTGTCATCTCACTCATAGCATGCATATGTGTATCACAGGCAGTGGGGAGCAGGTTGCTTGGGCTGATAGAAGCCATAAATCAGCACTCCTGAAGGGAACAGATGCTGAGAGCATGTGGGAATAATTTCACAATTTAGCCATAATTAAAATTCACCTTAGCACGGCTCTGCCACTTATCAACTGATTATTTCCTTCTGATTCAATATCGGTCTTCTTACAGGGCCCCTGGCATCTGCCCTGCTGACCTTTCCTGCACTAGTTTGTTCAAGACATTTCACATGAACACATCTTCCCACCTTTTAACATCATATGAGCAGATGATCAACAATGCAGTAGGGAGTTAAGCTGTGTATGACTCCTGATGCATCTCTCTATGGACTGTCTTGTATTAACACATTGTGTTTCTAACCCCATCTGAATGACCAGTGTACACAATTTTAATATTTATTCTCTGAAAGGGCAGTTTCTTTTAAAAGCTTCAAGTAAGACAATTCTGAAGCAACACTGGGGTAAGGTCCTCCCCCTCTCCCTCCCCCCCCCAAAGCCTCAATGCTCTTCAGAAATATTCTTCTAGTGGCAAGAAAAAAAAAGTAGGTATGCACCATTATTAAAATTCTGGTGGATATTGATAATTATTTTCTTTTTATGGCCGATAACAAAAAATTATCTAAATGTAAAATAAAAATGAGAATGCACAATTAAATATCCAATATCATTTTAAATCCCTTTAAAAATGGTTTTCAATATTTTTTTAAAACTATGTTTGAATCATATACATATGCATATATACATATACATTGAATCAAATAAATATAGCTGCAAGCAGTGATGGCGGGCCCAAGCCATTAGTGCAAACGCCACGCCGGTGGCATCAGGAAAACTGTGCCCAGCGGGCACATACATTTACAGTAACCCTCCGGCAGTCTGGTTTTAAGGGATACGGCAATTAAAGGGTTAATCCAAACCATCAAGACTGTGAAACACACATACACAGAACAATATATAAAACTTTAGTAACACTTTACAATAAGGTTTCAGTTATTAACATTAACTATATTAATTAACATGAACAATGAATTAAAGAAAATACAGATTAAATTAATCAAATGAATCACATTCTACATTAATACTTGCTGGAAACCTTTCCAAATGAAGACAATTGCAAGACATTATGTCATTGTAGCTGTAAAAAGCACTAAATAGACATCACACAATGTGGCTTTAGAAGTCAAATTGTTTATTTTACTTATGTATAGTTGATCTGATCATAAGTTTATCACTGGCCTAAAATCCAAAGCAATCCATTTAGCAATCAAGTTCAATTGTGGACACTAGTGTGTTAAAACAGCATTAAACCCACCTTGGAAATTAAAAGATAATTCCCATATATTTTTCATTTGTCTCCGTCTACAGTGCATATGCTTCAACAAGAATTTAAAATGCATTATGTGTTATTGATGGCCTCAAGGCTGTATATAATGACTTGGCATTGGTGTCATGTGACAGACAGTGCCTTCAGACAGGCATTATGATCAGTCCATTAGCTGTGCCATAAGGAGACATGCAAAACTTGCAGTGTTGGGGTGCCTCCAGGACCAGGGTTGGGAACCACTGCGTTAGCGCGCTACCTGTCTCTACCTCAGTATTCCCGAGCTCCGTCGTGAGGAGTCAGCAATTAGACGGATGTAAACCCGCCCCCTTCCGCCCAGAAAAGAGTCTCGCGCCAGTCACACCTCCCTGTGTCAATCACAGCCCGTCACAACACATCAGCTCCGTGAGCAAACAGTGGAAAACGCGGGCTGACAGCTCGGCCTTTTCTCACACCTCGCACCTGTGGCTGGCTCGCGTGTGCTTTTTTCCCACACCTTGATTTCACGGATCATGAGAAAGTATGGAAGTGTGTTTTTATTAGTGCGCTGAACAGAATGCAGGCGAACCAGCTTTTGTTTCATAGAGCTTTTAAAGAAGTTTAAAAAAAGAAATCTGTGTTATTGATGGCCTCAAGGCTGTATATAATGACTTGGCATTGGTGTCATGTGACAGACAGTGCCTTCAGACAGGCATTATGATCAGTCCATTAGCTGTGCCAGTCAGCCTGTCAGAGCTCAGAGACAAGGCTCCACAGAGATGAGAACCCCCCCCCCACACACACACACACTCCTGCACATTCCTAAACCGCTTTTACCCAACATGTCCCATGCAAAACAGGCCTTACTGTCAGATCATACCACTCATTTACTTACCACTCCTGCATATACACTGATTTTTTTCTATTGGAGTATAAAAATAATAATAAAAAATAATTTCACATTTAATTCTGTGTTACTTGCTGCTTCGTTGTAATTATATGTGAAATTTAATAGCAATTTTTGAGTGAAAATTTTTCTACACTGATTTTTTTTTTTCAGCGTACGCTACAAAGCATTGATTCCCTTTGCTTGTCCGCCCCTAATGAACCCTACACAGCTGTTCACTTAGTAAACTGCTTTAAAATTACCAAAACTGTATTTGGGTAGCTGACATTTCCTGTGGCATGACATGTTATACCGAATCTAAAATTATTTTGCACAGAATTTTGCTTATTCTTTTATAATGAAATATTAAAACACACACACACACACACACACACACACACACACACACACACAAAGATTATCATCATAAAGTTTTTATATAATTAGCCTACATTACATTTGCACAAAAAAAATGTCATGCCACAGAACCACTTAAAACTAATTAGTGAAATCAAAAAGGTTATTACAAATGTGAAAATCCAAGATTGTACATTCATAGACAACATTTAAGACAACCCATTTAAAAGCGGACTCAGCAATTTTCTGTTTATGTTGAAACATCACGTAAAAGCAAAAAATTTCAGGTAGTTACCAGTGTAGAAATGTGTAAATTGCAGTCCGCCATCATTAACTTTTCTGTCAATGAAATAATTCACTACCAGTGAGATAGTAGCTGGTCATGTGATCTTAACATGGTGTCCCCCATTAAGGGACCCCTTCCAAATGAAACAAAATAGCTATCATGTGGTGCAGTGCCATGTGCACATGCCACTGGTTTACCGGTTCGATGACCTGGGTCATATCTGGATCTTGCCCACCCTACATTCGACTATCCTAATAAACTAAGGCAAAATTCTAAAAATGTAAAAAAAAAATTAAATAAAATAATAATAATAAATAAAAATAAAAAGATTAAAAACATATTTAAGTCTCAGTAGTTTAAAAAATTACTAACTTCATTTAAATTAAATATTTGTAACAAGAAAATAAATCAAATGCTTGGTACACTTTTAAGAAAACATAAGAGGAATCAAGGCCTTTCAGTTATTTGCCTATTCAAAATGTCTAGTGTTCAATATGCTTCTTTTTGTTTTTCTTACATATTTGTTTAATTACTATTAAGATCGTCTATTTCATCAGCACCTTCTGTTTTAAAGAAA
The DNA here is from genome assembly GCF_001515605.1 of Sinocyclocheilus anshuiensis. Lineage (NCBI taxonomy): Eukaryota > Metazoa > Chordata > Actinopteri > Cypriniformes > Cyprinidae > Sinocyclocheilus > Sinocyclocheilus anshuiensis. The sequence goes on along the minus strand of NW_015555804.1, from coordinate 253,060 downwards.
AAAAAAGGCGGTGTAAGTGAAGTGCGTGGATGCGTGTTTTTAATCACGCCTCGCTGGAGTGCTTTGCCCTGAACATGCAAGTTGAACTGTGCGGGTGGGAACATTCCCGTTTCCCCGTGCTTCATTTAACAAAAAACCCGACTCGTCCTGAAGTAGCTACAGAAAATGACAGCGCAATTACACGCGAGCCCGTGCTTGACGCGAGGAGGAGCGTAACAGAATGCAGGCGAACCAGCTTTTGTTTCATAGAGCTTTTAAAGAAGTTTAAAAAAAGAAATCGGGAGTTTTTTTTTTTTTTTTCAGTTTAAACCGAAAATGTATTAGGACAGAAGGGCAAAGTCATTTATTTGACAGAACAATGACAGAAAATATGTGTAGTCACAAAATAAACCCTTAATAAATGCATAAATAAAGTAATATAAAGGCTGTGAAGACCAGTTAATGATGCTGTGAGAAAATGTAGAAACATTCTGGTCTGGGGTAAGTTGTCACAATTCAGCAACACCAATGGAACCTCTGCAGTGAATGGGTGCTGTCAGTATGAGAGTTCAAACAGCTGATGAAAACATCACAATAATCCACAAGTAATCCACACTACTCCAGTCCATTAATTAACGTTTTGTGAAGTGAAAAGCTGCATGCTTACAAGAAACAGATCCATCATCAGGGCCGTCCTTAGGGGGGTACAACTGGCGCAGCGAACCCCCGGAACGTGATCATGAATATCATGAATGGAGTGGGACCCCCCCCCCCAATTACTGGTCATAATACAAGTCCATAATTAATCACAATGCATCTTCCAGTAAAAAAAGTCCACCAAATCCACCAAAATATTTGTTTAGAAATGGACTGTTTTTGCTTGTAAATGGTGCTTGATCTGTGCATATTTCTCACCTGATTCAGACAAGATGACTTTTTCACTGGAGAAAGCATTATTGTTGATAGTGGACTCATATTTAGCTGGTAGCAACGGTTTGAAGTTAAAAACAAACTTAATGATGAATTTGTTTCTCACAAACAGTTTTTTTTTTCTGGGCCAAATATATACAGTAAAACAATTATTAAACTTCAAACACTTCAAAAACAGCAAAAATGTAAAAGGCAAAAATGCAAAAAATATAAAATTGTTTTGGCTAACAAATACTTTGTATGGCTATTATACACTTAAAACACATTTAAAAACCTGATTACCCTTTTCCCGATAACACACTTTCAGTTAAAATCACAAACTTTCATTATAAATCTATCTTCATTATATAATTTATCCTTGCTTTATTAATGTACGCCAGTGTGGTTTTATTGTGTTCACAGCTGTAATGGTAAGATTATTGTAATGGTAAAAATCATTATAATTTAAGAAAGTTTTAAAATAGGTGTTTGAAACCAACATACTACTTGGACTTTTAACTTAAAAGTTACTGACTTATAGTTACTGAGAACAACCCCATATGTAGCACCGGTCTCCCTACATATAAGTTCTACATATAAAATCAAGGCCAAAATCTAAATAGATCATTCACACGAGGCCTCTGTTGGTTTTCGTGTTAGTGTAGTTCTAAGCTCTGTTTATTGACACCTACACATTCACAGTTTTTCCCTCTGAACCTCTGTGGAGTAGCAAGTTAAATCTGTGCGGTGGGTTCACCTCTCTGCACTGGGCCAGGCCTGGGCTCACCTAGCGTCTCCTCTCTCAGCAGACAGGCCCCATCTGCCACCTGCTCCGCCTCTCTGTCCCAGTGACAACTGTCGAGCAGGCACGCAAGATTGATTATCAGTCAAAGCCCATAGCGCTAGCAGCAGATTTCACTAGGTAAAGCTTGCTGATCCAGCAAAGAGCCAGAGCGCAAAGTTACGTTGGGCCGTGCCAACCACGCTCTGTGTCGGGGCGCTCAGAGAACAGCTGTGCGTGTCGCCATGAAAGCCAGCCAAGGAAACACAGCTGCAGCACAGAAGTTCCGGCCCGTAAAACTTGGCACCCAGCAAAGGACTCATAAATAAACATGGCTGTAAGATGGCACTGTTTTGGGGCAACTCATGGGCCAGTATAAATAGCACATGATCTCATGCACAACCCATTTGGAGAGGAACAACTCAATATAATAGCACTTGAATGGAAGAGACTGTGAAAGAATTCATACGTCTCATCAAAACCTGACTAATACGTTAAAGCTTGACCGTAGTATTATTATTATTTAAAAAAGTTAATTTGGAGCACTTTTCAGTCTATATGGTAATAGAAGTTGATTATTTGCACACATACGAAAGCAGACAAGATTTAAAACATATTTGTAATTTTACATGAGTAACTTTTTTATTTATATTTGATTTTAATGATCTATACATATAACATGTCTGTATGTATAATTATTTAATATTTACATAATATTTATATTTATATAACACATAGGCATATTGTTAGTAAATGTAAAAAATAATTACAAAGAAACAGCAAGTAACATTGAATTAAACATGAAATCATGAAATTTCGAAGTAAAAAGGCTGAAATAGTATTTTCTTGTAAAACATACTTTGGTAATCTTTGTTTTATTTACAAAAATATTTTTTACAGTGTGTGTGTGTGTGTGTGTATATATATATAGAGCGGTCTGCCAGTGCTGGTTGTCGTGTGTGTGTGTGTATATATATATATATATATATATATATATATATATACAGTATGTCACAATGTCATTCAGTTTGAACTTTGTTTTCCTCTCGCACCGTTCCCCTTCATTGTGTTAATTGTGTCATTCTGTTCAGGTGTATGTAGTCAATTATCCTTGTTTGGTTTGTATATTTAAGTTTCGGTGTGTTCAGTTCTAGTTTGTCCGGTCTCTTTAGCGTCTATGTTAATGCTACCTGTGTGTTGGATTAAAGACTTTATAAACCTTCTTCTTCGTCTTCGTGCATTTGTGAGCAGTGTAGCTGTGACAGTATATGTGTGTGTGTGTTTGTGTATGTGTATATATATATATATATATATATATATATATATATGTATATATATATACACATATTATTATACAAATTTTGTGTGTATATATATATATACATAAAAAAATCATATTACATATCTTTAGTTTTATATTTATTATATTGCTAATAAAACTTAATGTTTATAATAATTAAATGTTATATAAAAAAATTATAGTAATTATTTAATATTTACAACAGCACCATATACTGTATGTGAATGTTATTTTTTATTACCATGTAGATTGTAATGTGCACCAAGTTCAGTTTTACACCACACATTTTTTCTGTTTTGTATGATTTTGGTAATAATGAAGAAGCTCCTACCAGACATTTAATCTGAAAATATAAACAAAAAAATCTACCAAAAATGTGTCCACTTGCACGATTCAAACTCAATTAAGTGAAAATGAATTGGAGAGCAAAAGGATTATGTGGTTTCCACTTGCTCTTAATTGAATAGAAAACACCCTTTCTTTGGTAGAGTTTCTAAACAGTACGAATACTCCCAAATGTCTGTACTTTCTAAAGCTCTTTGACTGCGTTCCCCATGTGGTCGGTATTCCCATTGAAAAACAAATACGAGCGCTGAGTACTTCTGGGCTGAGCTTACCTCCTCCAGGAGAGCTCAGAGCATTGGGTCGGTTGGGCGGCCCACTGGTGGGGATTTCACCTCTTGGATAATGATGGTTGGCAGGGGTGCTGCCTCGCTTGTGGCTCCCTGCCAAACTACTGTCGGTCAAAGCCCCTTTCGCGGGGGAAGCCATTGTGGTAGATTTGCATTAACCGGCGAGGCCTTGTGAGTACAGTGTGTGTCATGCTGAGATATAACTCTTTAATCCGTCATCATTCACTTGAACTCCTTTCAGCGCTGCGTTCCGCCGCGGTATCTCTGTGTCATCTCAGGTGCGACACGCATCCACAACAACATTCATTATCCGGGACCACTTCCCTCCCTGAAAGTAAACCGTGTTTGATTTAACAGCCAGAATGAACCGAAGGGCCCCCCATGTAGACGGAGACGGCAACCCTAAAGCTTGGCAGCCATTCAAGGCCTTGAATTCCTCTCTCCAACCAGGATGTCAAGGCCAAGACATAGAGACTGTATTTTCCTTTCTTCTCCTGGATCTTCTTTCCCCTTTTTTCTTTTTCACATCTCTGCCTGTGTGTTTGGTGGGGGCGCTCTGTTCAGGCTGATTTAGGGGGCATCCATGTCGACCGGGAACAATCGGTGAACCGAGGGACAAAGCTGCCCGCTCTACTTGAATTACAAGTGGTTGGTACTCATGGAGAAGAAAGGCTGTTTCAATGCACCCTTCAGGGGGCAGCATCAAGCCTCACCTATGGAAATGATGAGTACAAGCACACATGCACACACAAGGAACTCAAACACTTCCCTCATCACCACTGGAGTGCTTTGCAAACAAACACGGGATAATTTTCATACTAATGGCCAGGCGTGGAACCTCAGTCTTGAACTGCTGATTTGATCTAGTGTGTGGGTCACAGTTGAAGTAAATACTGTAAGTGGTGTTATGGTCTGTAAACTGTTTGAAGTAGACAAATGGTGCCATTATAGAAGTGTTGGTGGATGAATTGTATCAAAGAGGTCTACAAGGAATTTTGAGATGCAAAAACTCCCTGAAAACACAATTTTCACCCTATCACTTGTTATTTGTGAACTAACAATGTCCCAAATACATCAGTAGATCTCATACCTCACCTTTTAATTAGAGTAAATTATTACAGTTATAAATACTATAAAAATGTAATATATAGTAAAATATTATAAATATCTTATTTTAAAATAGATTGAGCCTGGTACCAGAGTAAGAACATAACATGTGTAAATATTTATTAAAATTTAATTAATTTAACATGAATTAAATTAATTACAATTCATTTAAAATGTAAGAAAAGCAAATGACATGTTAAAAAGATTCCAAGTTTTTAATACAAAGAGAAAAAAAAATGCAAGGTTTAATAAAAATCATAAAAAAAATCTCTGTAGCTGAAAAAACACCCATGGTTATGTTATGAATTGTAAATAATATACTGCTGATAATCAGTTTTATGAGAAACAGTATGCAACTGAGGACGTAGGCTGCATGTAAATATGGTATATACATAATTATAAATCTAATGATATATATTATATAATAGCAATCATAAATTGATTTGAATGAGTGTTGTTTTAGTATCATTGATATACTATTATGGATTTCTGAAAATATTGTGAATTATATTTTATTTTTTATGTGTTCTGTTTTCATTTTCATTTTTTTTAAAAGTTTTAATATGTGTGTGTGTGTGTGTGTGTGTGTGTGTGTGTGTTTGTGTGTTTTGAGTCATTTTATGTTTAACAGTTATTTTAGTTTTAGTTATTTTAGTACTTCAACTTAAAATGAAAAATAAAAATGTTAAATTGGCATCTAGCTGAAATAAAATAAGTAATTATATTTATAATTTATTTAAGCTAATGTTCAATTTATTTTAAGTGATGAAAATGTGTGGTTATTTTTATTTTTTATTTTATTTATTTATTTTTATTTTTTGGTATTACACTTCAAAATAATGGTTCTTAAACAGTTCTTTGGCAGGGTGTATGGTTCCATGAAGAACCTTTAATATCCCCCCCAAAAAACCTTTCCATTGCACAAAAGGTTCTTTGCAGCACAGAAAGGTTCTTTCTGAAATATCATGTGACACTGATGACTGGAGTAATGACTGCTGAAAATTCAGCTTTGATCACAGGAATAAATTACATTTTACAATATATTAAAATAGACAACAGTTCTTTTAATTTGTAATAATATTTTGCAATATAACTATTTTCTCTGCATTCCTGATTAAATAAATGCAGACTTGGTGAGTAATAGAGTTTTTCCCCCTAAACATTGTATTGTTTTCAAACTTTTGACAGATACTGTATAACATTGTTACCTTGTGGCCGAAGATGCTGGGATAGGCTTCAGCCCCCATGACCCTAAAGAGGATAAGTGGTTTGGAGAGTGAATTGATGGATGAACTTGCAAGATAGCACTTTGACTTTGACTCAGCTTAGAAAATACCTTTCCATTATATTTATTTGTCATCTTGCATCATTATACCTGTGCTAAAACTATGAAAATTGAGAAAGAATGAAATAATGAAAAGTGTCTTTTTTTTTTTTTTTTGTTATCCAGAAGTAGGTTGCCATTCTGGAATATGGTGGCGCTGGAGACTAAAAGGGTTCCTGATGGGTTCACACCTAATTCTTCATTTCTTTTTTTTTTTGCAGAATTAAAATTCATACTTTTAAAATTAAGAATCTAATGAAAGTGTGTTTTTTTTTCTTTTTTACAGGATCCTATGTACCCAGCCTCAACCATTCATCAGAAGGACTGTGAAAGTGGGAACTCTTTGAACCAGTGGCAGTTTCCACCGGATGAAAAAAGGCATAGTAGTGGATGATGGGGGTACTGACATTAACCTGCTGTATTCACTAGGGATTTTTTGTCAATTTTTCATTTCAAGTACTGATAGGTCTTTATTTTGACCATCTGGATGGCATGCTGTCCTAACACTAACCAGTCAGAGCTCAGGTACCCAAAATGAGAAAATAACCAAAAAGAGAAAAAATATCATCAAATACTCAAACTTGACAGCGATGATCAATCATGAAAATGAGGATTGCAGTGAATTTAAAAAATATGATCGGTCGTTGCTGTCAAGTCTGAGTGCTCTAGTACTCGTGGACATCCTTATTAAACACGCATACACACAGTATCGAGGTATGATGTATACTGCCTTGATGCATACTGTAAATGCAATAAACATTTTAATCATATCTTGTCAAGTCTTGTTACTTCTGGATTTTCTTTTTATTTTCTAAATTATTTTATGAACAAACCTATTAAAGAAAAGTTGATAAATGTGAGGGTATTGATCTGGAAGAAATGGAGCCATGAAGAACCTTTTCATCAGTGGTTCTTTGTAGAACCTCTAAAACCAGAGTAGTACCAGAAGTAGTACCAGAAAAGCAAACAAAAAACAAAAAACAAAAAAAAGTTATTTAAAGGTGACATAACATGAAAATCTGACTTTTCCAGAGTTTAAGTGCTATAATCAGGTCCCTGGTGCATCTACCAACCAAGGAAACGTGAAAAAGATTAGCCCAGTAACTTTGTTTTGGTAAGCCTTTTTCTGCAAGCGTCTGAAAAAACAAGTGTGTCTGATTTCGCTCCCCTAGTGGCAAAGGGATCTCATTATAATATTACCGCCCCTTAATCTGTAAATTTCCACTCACTGCGCCGTCATTTGATTTCGCAAGCGACAACAGTGTACCAGTTCTAATGCCATGGAGAAAGTTTGAGCAAAACATGCTAACTGTTCTGTCTTTTGGCTGTACAGACGAGCACAGAACACTATTTACAGTCCCAGCCTCAGAGGAGACAAGAGAGCAGTGGATTTATTGATTTATTTACTGTATATTGCTGCTGCCACACAGATCTAAAATAAACATGCGATTTATTTCCCAGCTGTTTAAGTTACCTTCACAGACTTAACCGACTGTTTTTGTAACTCCTGTGTGTTTTTAACATAAACTTGTGTGTGAATGAAAACTTAGTTTAGTACTCACATGCTGTGACAGCCGCTTTCTGTACGTGTGCACTCAGAAAACCGAAGTTTAAATTAATATGGTTTAAAACGCATGATTTCAGCACAATAAACATGATAATCAGAACCAAAACAGATGTTTTTTAGCAGGTCTAAGCTTTAATGGCACAGCTCTCTTCTGGAAAAGGGAGCAGGGAGCAGCAGCTCATTTGCATTTAAAGAGACAGGCACGTAAAACAGCATGTTTCTGCTTCCACTCAAAACAGGCATTTTCAAAATTATATAATAAATGACCTGTGGGGTATTTTGAGCTGAAACTTCACAGACACATTCTGGGGACACCAGAGACTTAGATTACATATTGTAAAAAGGGGCATAATATGTCTCCTTTAAGAACTGGTTCTTCAAAAAAAACGTTCTTCTTTGGCATCGCGGTGAAACCCATTTTTTGTTCGTCCTGGCACTTTTTTATTATTATTATTATTATTATTTTTTAAGAGTATAGGTTTTGTTAATGATATTAAGCCTGGTTTGAACATCAAACTGGTCAACATTTTGATTATAATAATGACACTATGGGAGTGATAGAAGCTTCAATACATTGCAGTGTATCCTTACGACTGCTTGACCTCAACAGGATCAATAGTGTTAGCTCCATTTTCAACCTGCTATTACAAACAAAAGACTGTCCTTCATCTCATTTAATTAGGGCCTTGGCATTGTGAGACTCCAGCTACCCACGCACTCTCTAGTGAAGATGAATATGTTTGAGTGTGCAGGGCAGGGGTGAGGGTCACATTGAAATGCACCTGATGACTCCTTCCTGTTTTGTCCCGATCATGCACCAAAAATGGACAGAAGGAATACAATACAAGTAGAGACAAAGCCTCATTTCATCTTGCAACAAAGGCAATTTTTTATCGCACAAAAGATTCTTTATAGTGGAAAAAAGTTTCTTAGATTATTAAAAGGTTCTCTACACTAAGAAAATAATGGTCCTTTTAAGAACTGTTGACTTAAAGGCTCTTTGGGGAAACAAAATGGTTTGTCACCTTTTCCAGTAAGCCAAAATTTTGAACATTTAACAACTTTTGGAGGTAACCTGCAGCTTCTTTGGCCCACAGTTTTCAAAATGAATCTCTGGAGTTATGGACACAGCAGGAACAGTCAGTTTCCTAGAGCCAAATTTCAGGGTGAAATTCAACTTTGGGTCAATGAACAATCTGATCACTCATAATCTCTGGCTTCCACATCTATTATATCAACTGGATAAAATTAGTTATCTTTCATGAAATTTAATTTTTCTTCACAAAATACGAACCATTCAAAACTGAGCTACTCTCACCAACAGTTTCAACCACAGTTTTACTGTTTTCTAGATGTCTTCATTTCGTGTCCATTCAAGGAGCATAATACATTCTTTATTGCATCGATGGTTCCATGAAGAACTTTTAACATCCATAGAATCTTTCCATTCCACAAAAGGTTCTTTAGATTACGAAAATGTTCTTCACACTAAGAAATAAATGGTTCTTCTAAGAAGGTTCTTTCAGGAACCAAAGTTCTTCTATGGCATCACTGTGAACACCCCCACGCCTCGCCTTTGGAACCTTTATTTTTAAGAGTGTATCTGGAGCCACACTCTTAAAATAAAGGTTCTTGCATCTATGGTTACATGAAGAACCTTTAACATCCATGGAACTTTTTCATTGCACAAAAGGTTCTTTACAATGGACCAAAGTTCTTCAGATTATTAAAATGTTCTTCATAATTAGAATGAAAGGTTCTTTGGAGAACCCAAAATGGTTTTTCTATATGGCATTACTAGAAAAGCACCTTTTGGAACCTTTATTTTTAAGAGTGTATCTGCATAGTTTGGGATTTTAAGTTTTTCTGCAGAGTTCATAAAGCACTTCCTTATTAAACCAAAAAACAAAACCCTGCTTAATTTATGAATGACCTTAAGACCTCAAAGAGATGCGTTTGCTCGTTTGATCATCACATGCATACACAAGAACAAGGCTCGAACTAATCAGAATGCCATTTGCTAATTACTTTGTTTAATTCCTCCCAACTCCTAAATCAGTAATTAGCACAAATAATTATATGTTAGAAGTGTTTCACAATGTCATGGTAAAGTTTGTTCTGTTTACTTTTCAGTTCCAGTAATTAAAGTAATATTTGAGTGCCGTTAGATGTACGCCTGTCGAAAGCCTTTCTTGTCAACACCTACAGAGTCTGTAAATAACTACAGCAGTCGAGTATACTACAACAGACACTGTTTGATATAAAATGTCTTTATAATTCTGGTAAAGTGTTTTCTAAGAGACATGCTGTCTATGTTAAATACTGTATATAAAAATGCCTTTATATTTTTAGAAAGGGAATCACATTAGTATAAGTTCATGATAAGTGTTCTGTAATGAAGCTGTAGTATTCTCTCTACAACTTTTGAGACACTCCAATACCACACCTTTTCCTGCCCTTTTAGACTTGATTTTCTAGAGACAAAAAACGAATTACACGCATCAGTAAAACAAGAAAACAAACAGCAGTTATTGTGCTTTATCTGAAATGTAAAATAAATCAGTACATTTCATCATGGAATTATTAATTACTTCATAATAAACAAAAAATGGGGAAACATGCATTGACAAACAGTCTGGGTTCTCTGTTACATGTGGCTTCTATCAGAGTGCTCATTAAAGACTTTGTTAATTAGCAGCTGGAGACAGTGGCTGAGGTGTGCACCGTGTGATTTTTTTTTTCTTTTTCTGCCCTCAGTAGACTGTGACACCCAGGATATTTTATATAATTCCCAGCACAATTAACAAACATCCACCAACTTTTCTCGCAACCCTTGTCACAATCACACATATACTACCAGATGGAAGTGTTTTGACTCATTTTGCCAATGTAAAATCTCACTATTTTGTGACATCCCCTTACGAAAAAGAAGTTTATTCAAGTGTGCTATTAGTATACTTCTTTTAAACTAAAAAATAGGAAAGTATACTTTTAGTCTACTTTTTATGTACTTCTCAGAAATTGGCTTTATGTACTTCTCAGAAATATACTTAAATGGCATTTATGTATACCTGACGTATACTTAGAAAAAGTCTAAATATATTTGAGCTATAATTGTGCTCCTAGAATCCGTGTTTTCATTGTTATATGGTAGGGGGCGCTAGTACACATCTTCTGTACAGAATTTCCAAAAAACACAAGTGAAGAAGAAACCGAAACAACAGATGCTTCCACATGTATTCTGTAATTACCACATGTAACACGATCATCAGACATAAAACAGTATCAAAACTATGTAAGTATACTTAAAAATATACTTGAACTTTACTTAAGTATACTTACTAAAATAAACTTGAAGTATACTACTTTTTGGTAAGGGTCCCTTTGTAATAGCCTATAATTGTTGCATTTTCTGTTTTAGCTCAGTTCTGTATTTGAACAATAATTGTTTAAAAAATGCTTTCTATCAGGATTATTTTTTTCTTTTCTTTTTTTTCGCTGATAAATTGAAATAGGCTACCATTTGGATTTATTTTAAGTAATTGTAAAAATACACCAATTATTTGTTTTTCTGAACTTCAATCTTTATGCATGTCCTGTCCTATGTTTCCACCGCTAACAATCCTACATACAATCCATTTTATACCAAAGACAATAGAATACCCTTAAAGGGACATTGTTTACACCTATAATCCCAATAAAATGCGATTAAGAACATTTTTTGTTTTTCAATACATTGTAAACTAAAAATTAAACAAAAGCGAAAAAGTCTGCTTTAAATATTTGAAATTAACAAGCTGCAAACAAAACGCCTCTTTGCCTTGAGCATAGATATGTATCTATGGCCTTGAGCACGTGACGTCTGTTTCCATAGATACAGTAGCGTGCCTGCACTCCCTTCACGTGTTTTTCTCTAAAGCATCCGTGTAGAAACGTTTAATTTGAGTTCCGCCATCTCGAGATTTGTACATACATATAAATACATTTAATTGTTGAAGTACAAACATAAGTATAAATGATTTTTTGCCCATTTTGTGTAGTTTAATTATATTTGTAATTACAAAATATGGCTTTTTGTTCAATCACACGTGTTTCTGTCAGGGCGTTAAAGAGCGAGGCAAACACTCACACGGGAAGCAGCATGGACTGGGAAGGACGACGCTCATGACAGCTGCCTAGAAGCTGAGAAAACCTCTTCATATTATGTTAGTAAGCGAAGCGCGACAGTTTCCATATACGATACCATCCTGCAATATATATGTATATTACACTTTTTATCGCTTTGTATGCTGTTACGGTAGTTATATGTGACGTACAGTACATCTTGTCCACTGACTGCTAAAAACAGTTTAAAATAAAAAGCTATTAACTGTTAACTAGTAATTATTTAAAGGGTTAAATATGGGGTGTGTATGTTGTAAATTAATAAGTAGCGAATCGTCCTGTACTTGCCTCTGGTTTTGAACACAATTCATGCTTTCCTGTGCATTTTTTTTTTTTGTATTTTGTATTTTTTTCAGGATTATGGCAGATTCCAGTGGTCCACAGAAAAACTGGTACTCAATACTAGGTGCCTGTCCAACAGATGACATACAAGAACTGAAACAGAAGTATCAGAAGCTCATCCTCATGGTAGGTGTTCAGCAAACTGTTTTAAACATTGATAATAAGAACCAGTGTTAATAATAGAGCAGCAAATCATCATATTAGAATGATTTCTGAAGGATCCTTTGACACTGAAGACTGGCGTAAAGATGCTGAAAATTCAGCTTTTGCCATCACAGGAATAAATTACATTTTAATATATATTAAAATATAAAAAAGTTATGTTAAATTTTAATAATATTTCATAATATTACTGTTTTACTCTATTTTTGGCCAAGTAAAATGCAGCGTTGGTGAGCAGAAGAGACTTCTTTCAAAAACATAAAAAAAATGATGTATATAAATGTAATTTTTTTTCCCTCGTGGGATACTTTCAACCCACTTTTGACCATAATGTAGAGATTTGGTCCCATATATTACAGTCATGCAGACCAACAAACAATTTTCAAAACATCTGAAATCACAAAATTAGTTTCAGTTGTTAGTATTTTGGTTTTAATGTATTGATGCTCATAGGTTTGAAAATCGTCTAGAAAAATGGTAGGCAGTTTGGAGTCAAAAAGACTGAACCACTGCCATAAATGCAATTTAATATGTTATTTCGTCTACTGTGTTCATAGTGATAAAATTCATAACCGAGATAAAGATTATGCAGTTTATGCTTGATTCTCCCATCAAAGTTTCCTCCAAGGGCAAATTGTTCTTGCTAAATACGAGCTTTGAAAACATATGCACAATTAATCAGTGGCATCAGTATTTCTCATTAATACACATTGCAGGTTGACTTATCCCAGTCAAGTTATACTAAAGCTGATTTGTTTAATCCCAAACCCATTTTAATTACAGCAATCGCATAACACCAGTCGATCAATCAGGATGTGTGCCATGCAATTTGTAGAAGCAGTTTGAAGAGGCCAGAACAACACCTTATACAATATACACCAGGAAATTCATTGGTAATGAAATTGATAATGGTTTGAATTTTTTTAGCCAATCACAGTGAAATGAATCAGTGTATCATGACAGAAATGATATCACATATCTGTTTCTTCATATTATAGCCAGACAGTTGAACAGGAGTCAGTTTACTGATTCAGAATCAACCTCACAATTTGCATTACCAGTGTAACCTCAGGCTTAAACCAATCCATACTGTTGTGATACTGTTTGCTGTAGGTCAGTGTCCTGCGTTCATTCATTCTGAGATCAGCCTGACAGTAGGTGGCAGTAGTGTGATGGAAGTAGCCTTTGTGCCCCCTGTCTCCTCTCCTCCTTCTCCATTGAAGCAGAGAGCGGCTGCAGGCAGCATACCAGAGCCCAGCGGAAGATGTGGCAGTGCTCCATTCGCAGCCGCTGAGAGATGATGATGTATTGTTAGAGCTGGCGAGTGCTCCAAATTGCCCAGCCCTTTATATTGTGTTCCTGCTCTCCAAGCTCCATTAGCCCCAGTAAATGAATATTTTACAATGCGTGCAAAGAGACAGCAATTAAAGCGTGTAACTCCAGAGGGGCAGGAGGACGGGTCGCTCTGACAGAGCACCAGCCTCTCGTTGTGCTATGTATGACAAGTACCTGAACCACACAGCCTGGAAGTTGTAGAGTGACACATAGGAAATGTGTGATTACCAGCTTAGTGTTTGTAACGTCAGAATGAGTCATAAGAAGATTTTGGATAACGGTATACTAAGCATTACCATTAAAATCTAGCTGTTTTAAGAAAGTTTCCCCTCATATGCACTGAAACAATTAGGTGTAGAAATAACAAATATGTAATCAAATTGATTAAATAATGTTATTATGAAAAGAAACATTAATAAACCATGCCTAATACAACCAGGGACATAAAAAAAAAAGAAAAGAAAAAAAGGTCATTTTGCTATTTTTTTTATTTTTTATTTTGTCTTTGAGCAATTTAAAAATATATATACATTTTTCTTTACAAAACAATGTGGTATTTTTACATTCAGGCCAGCATTTCTTCATCTATCCATCAGACACTAAATCAAACGCTCAGTTACGACAGACCTGAAACCTAGTTCACAGGGATTGTCTATTTGACAAAAGACTACCCAGGGAGATGTTTGTGGAGCAGCGGTATGTGTTTGCCAGGGCTAAGCTGCACTTCACACCTGTGGTCCTGACTCCTCAAGCTTACCTACAAAGAATAGAGGGAAGCAAAACCCTATCTCCAATTCCACCACTGGGGAGAGAGTCTAATTCTCTGGCAGAATCTGGCATCCTGCTGGAGGTAACTGAGAAATTGTGCTGCCAAGCTTGCTCGACCATTCTCAGGGTTCAGGAACAGAGCTGTTTTTCTGTTTCTGATCTGGCTGAGAATAGATGTGGACATATTACTTCAGCAAAGGTGGTGTTTCAGATTTACCACAGAATTAAGAACAGCATTTCCGATATTTAAACATAAGGGTTTGATTCCATTTGAAATTATTGCACATGCTGATTTAAAGTTTCACTTTCAGCTCAGGTTTTCACTTTAGCTATTTAGCTTTGGTCATTCTCTGATCCTCTGATCTGAAGCGTCCTAAACACAAATCGATTTAATCCTCTTAGCTGGTATCCTGTGCAGTTCCTAATCTTAATGTCTTTTTTACTCTGGTACTTTTAATTAAACTGAGATTTGAGTGAAAAAGGATGCTTTTCTTGCATTTTACCAATTTGAAATCCTCCTCAGAATGTACCGGTAATAGTGGCATGTGAAAGCGCTAGTGCTGGAGTGAACGCACTCCCAAAAGCCTTCCATCATTTGGATGGCTGCAATGAATGATTCACGCCAATATATTTAAGGATCTTTCAGTTAAAGTGCATCAGCCCTCTTTTTCATATTCGAGGCGGCGGAGCGCTTTGTCCTCTTTCACCCACACTGTAATAATGCCAAGAAATGGTTAATGATTCTCGCAATCAGGAAGTTAATTTTTGGCTTGTTGCTGTATTTGCTTTTCTGTCCCTCTTCTCATCGCATTCTGACCGCCCATTAACAAAAACACAAACAGAGTAGGGGGGGATGAACGGGAAACAACGGAGAACGGGCACCCTTAAATTTTAATTAGTTTTAAACGTAATTGCTTGAAATGATTAGTTGAATTCAGTGTTCCTGTTTCTTAAAATTAAAAATATAATCGCTGTGGACAGTAATTGGCTTGCCCCGGATTGTCGGTTATTGTATCCCAGTGTCACCCCGTGCATCATTACCCGACTTTGGCGGCGGTGCAGCTTCTGAACTATAGCGACCAAACAAAATCACAAACACACACATGCAATACTCTGCTCGCCTGTGCCAGAGCATTATCAGAATTTGGTTGAATGCCTCCTCGAAAGGATCTAAGTTGTTTTCCGTTTGCCGCTTTCAACCTTGCTTTTCTCCAGTGGGCGAATGAAGAGCCCCTCGGCTCGGCTGACCTTCGACCCCCACTAATTGATAGCCACAGCCTGCGCTCTGTAGATTCCTCAAGGAGAAGAATAACTCTATACTGTAAGAATCCATCCAGGCTGGAAGGGACTGTCAAAATAACCCCTAAAGCTCTCTTAAAAGGGGGGCTGCATTAGACTTCTGGGTAAAAAAAAAAATGTTTCTTTTAGTGAAGCTGTGATGTTACGGTATGAACTGTCATATTTTAGGATGAGAAGTGGAGATCGCATTAGTGTTTTTGGCTGGAGGACAGAGGTGACCTTTGCCCTTCTAACCATCCACTCTGTCCAGTCTTGTCATTGAGAAGACACATCTGTCCTAACTGATATATATTTTGCCTTTTTTTGCACCATCGTTTGTGTTAGTATCCGTGGTCTGCCTTCTCTGGTAAATTGTCCAAAAGCATGGCTAGTCCATTAGCAAATTGTCCATGAACTTCTGTGAACTGTCGTTTTATTTACATTCTTTTAGTCTGCCTTTTGTATCTCCAATCATATTGTCAGTTTCAGTTGTGATTTAATTAAACATAATTGTCCAAATATAATACTTTCAATAAAGCATGACTGTCATCAATCTCATCACTCAATTTTGATTCAGTTTCACCCGGACAAGCAGAGGCCGGACGTATCGGAAGGTGAAGCAGAGCAGCACATGCAGCGATTCATTGATGTCGACCAGGCTTGGAAGATCTTGAGTAATGAGGAGAGCCGGAAGGAGTACAACCTCCAGCTACGGGGTACGTTCCCACCTGTCTATCCTCTCATGGGCTCTCAAGTATTGAAACTAGGGATGCACCGATACCACTTTTTCCAGTACTCGCCCGATACCGATACTTTTATTTTTGGTACTTGCCGATACCGAGTACCGATACCAATATTTTTATTGCATTTGTAAATGTTTTAAATATTGGGTACAGAAACCAAAAGAGTATGTATAATGTTAGTTGGTTAACTTCATTTATCAAATAGATAGTCAAACCAAAATTTATTCAGACACCTTCAACATTTCTCACATTATCACAGTTTATTCGCTATAGTTTAGAAAATGGTAATAAAATATGACAAGAACTCAGAGTTAAACTGTGTCTGAACAAATTCAGCTTGATAATGTTAGATAACTTTGATAGAAATGTATTTAATAGATTACAATCAACCAAAAATTACTCTCCCTACTGTTAAGTAACTTGTGCATTGTTTTACTTACTTGTTTTTGACATATCTGACCGAACTACAAACTTTCCAGTGATGTCTGTGAGAAAGGTATATTCACTCGACAAGCTCACGCATCAGCGCCGCCGCGCGCTCAATCCACTCTGGCGCTTATCACATGCTGTGTGGTATCGGCGTTTGGTATCGGGGCATTTTAACGAGTACAGGAGCTCAGTATCGGTGCATCCCTAATTGAAACCATACTAGACTGACGGGATTTGGAGGAATTAGTGGTTTAGATGGGCTATGTTTTATTGAATTTCATAAATGCTCGGTAAATGCTTTTGCTAAGTGACAACACTTATGATTATTCGCCTGTCGCTTAAAAAAAAAAAGGGCAACAAAATCCAGACTGCAAGTGAAAGGAGGGTTCTGAGCCATATTTAGGGACCAAAATATCAGAGACACGAGGTGGGCTTTGGTTGATAATTAATAGCCTAGTACCCACCCAGAATCCACTAGCAATTTTGGTTTTATCCACTGTTGAAACTAGACTGTTTTTAGAAGGATTATATTTAGGTGTAATGGGCTTTATTGTATCGAATTTTGTAAATGCTCAGCAAAACATTATTGGACAATTTGGACAAATCTAGTTTATGCTAAATAAAAATGTAAAAATGTATCATTAATTTCTGTTCGTCATTGTTGATAAAAATGTATTAAAATCATAAATGTCTCTAGCCCTTCGGGGTAGACGACTAAAATCGTCTGAACTATTTAAAATACCAAAGGAAGTAATGAAAACCGAGCTGTTGTCTTTGGTCTGGACAGATGCTTCCTTACAGAAGAGCATAGTGAGAATTGTGGGTAGTAGAGGAGGAGGGAAATAAAGAGAGAGAGCGAGAGAGAATGTAGGTCAGGTCTGTCACACATGGCCAATTCTTACATGAAGTGATAGTCTGTTTCTCTCCTCTCTCGCCTAAGGAAAAGCTCCCCCTAGCCTTCCATTAGGACCTTCAATAAGTGTACATCCAGGGTCCTGTGTGCCATTAACTGGGGAGCTGTGGCATCGCCTTTTGTGGGGGGAGGGGGGGCATTCTCTGATGCCATTGCTTTGTCATTTGTTCATTTCTTTACTATCTCCTATATAGTGTATGGAAAAGAGAGCAATTTTAGTAATAGTTCAGCTTGTTTTACTCTGTGGTATCTTTTAATAAGATATAATAAATAAAATAATTTAAAATCAAATCAATATTTTATTTTATTTTTTATATTTTATTTAGTAAATTCAAAAAGTAGGGGATGCATGATAAATAACCATACCATTTTGGTTATTTTCTGATATTACTGTTTTTTTTTGTTTTTTTCCGTTTTGTTTTTGATTGTTATCGGTCCATATTGGATTTATTGACTGATATTGGATATTTAATTTAATGCTCTTTTCCTCTATTTTTACATTTAAATTGCCGTTGCCATCTTCTAATGCTCATTTAAAAAAATGTAAACTAAAAATTTTAGAACACTGTTTAATGTATTCATTAGAAAAGATCAAAATGAATATTACAGTGTACAGTAATGTTGTGATGCCTAAAATTACTATTGTATTTTATTTTTCTACTGATTTTATTTTTATTTTTTATGGTATAGAATTTTAACAGTGACTGTTAATTGGTCATCACTTATAACGTGATAATAATTATCAATACATATAAATATTGGGGCATCCTTAGAAGAAAAGAGTCTGCACAGATCATTTAACATAAACTCTACTGTTGATATTTTAGTTTAAGGGGATATTAAAAATAATCTCGGCTCTCTACTCAAGTCTATATGGTCTGCTTTAATTAAGTTTGGAATTGATTCTGGCCAGCTCAAAGGATATACTAATCCCCATCTAACTTAAGTAGCCTGCCCTGCAGTCATTCACTAGACATCGAAATGTGTGTCAATATTGACCAGACATGGTTTGATGTCAAACACTATGGCTTCTATTTAAAAGGCCACATCTGATTGGGTTAATCTTTCGCAGTTACAAAATATATATAGTATTTATAAATATTCATGCACCCTTCTTATCAGGAATGTATTCAGTCATGAATATTCATCAGCAGAGTCTAATTCATGCGTTTACTTGTGTTTACTGTCAGAGGAGAAGTCTTTATGCCTCTAATCAGTTTATGCATCTCTGATTTAATGACTGAGCGGAAATGCATCAAGGGATAGCCATGCATTCGTTACTGGAGGATATACTGGGGTACTCTGTATAGTGTGAGGTAATTAATCGAGTTGTTTGGTTGCGTAACTGAAATCTTCCCTTCAGTTCCTACTTACCATTTTATCTGCTTGCCATTTGATTTTTGCTTCATTTTATATCCGAATGAGATTCATATTTTTGAGGTGAATAGAGACACATCAGACTACTTGACAGACTTTCAATGACAGAGCTCATTTCTTTGTCTCATCAAGTTCTTTTTTGTACCCGTAGGGAATGAATGATAGAAATGAGTCGCAAGAACTGAAATGTCCTACCTAGGACATTCCTTAAAACTAATTAATAGAAAGCATGATAAAACGCTGCACTCGCACCTGTTAATTGCCAATATCTCAGACAGGCTGCCAGAAAGGGACAAGAACCATTACGTGGAAGTGTTGCGTCTCAAATTCCTCGATTCGTTATGAAGCAACGTGATCTAATTTCATTCTCGCCATTTTGACAATTACTTGTCATATTGCACTTTTTCACAGACAGTTTTAGTTTCAAATTCACTTATTAGCAGCCTTTAAAGCAGAGCCTTTTGAGATGCCCAGCATTTCCTGCTTGAATATTCAATGAATATTTTAAGACAACTCATTTGTGTGTATTCATAGCAGCAGCAGTAGGAGACATGAAGGCTTTGCTAGGTCATGCTAAATGACCTCAGATGACTTCGCAGCTTCCCTTTTCCTAAATCTCTTATAAGTGGAACAGGACCCACCAATCCTCCATGATTATTGCTTAAATATTTCAACTAGCAAGGATTGCTCTGGAAACTTTTTACAGATGCTTTGAATCTTCCAGACACTTTCTTTCTTGTAAGAGCTCAAAGGTTCAGGATATGGCCTGTTTTTTTTTTTTTTGACAAAAATTCATAATTCATTAAATTCAAAATTCATTATATCTGTAAGGGTCCGAGATCATATAATTTACACATCTCACAACTTTTTATGGAGTTTTTGTCTACTGAATTTTGTTTTTTTTCTCAGAAAGCCATTTCATCAGCTGAACAATCGTAATTTTGTTAAACCACAGTACAGTCCATTGAACACACTGTACAATTTTGAGAAAAAAAAAATTCACAGCCCCATTTTCATTCCTGTCAAAAATTAAATATGGTGCTATTCTAAGGTCAATGTATTTATGTATGTTAGTGGTGTATTAGCTATAATGTATTGCATTCCTCTATGCAATGCTGAAATGCAGTGCTAAAATTAAGTGGTCCTTGGGGAAATACTGGTTTGTTTATAATAGAAAGATGGAATATTGCTTAAAATTATTGCTTCATCCTGGACTCGATTGTCAGTTTGACTTCATATTGCATTTCTTTCTGCAGCACTTGAACTGAAACAGAGCTGGCCAGTGGACGCTCATATAACCCTCAACGAAATGAACTGGGATTGTGGTTAGTGCTCTGTCCTCAAGCAGTTTACTGGTTAATTTTCAGTCTGTGTTAAAATGATAAGGCATTCTCTTCTGTTTCAGACACTAAGTGTTATACGTACAGCTGCCGCTGTGGAGGAGAATTCATCTTAGAGAAGGATGACCTACAAGAACTGGAAACGATTGTGTGCTGCGATTCCTGTTCACTCAGCATTGAAGTTAAGAAGGTTACATGACACTTTGGATACGTTCAGCAAGTTTTTATTGGACTATTATTTAGCTCTTTTAAAATGGGACATTTTCTATGGACACATGGTAGATTTTAACAGGAAGTCAACCTCATTCATAACTGATTATTTCTTTATGGTCTTTTAATGGTCTCCACATAGATCCTCAAAGCGACCACACTGTAAAAACCTTCCCATTATCCATTTCTTTTCTTGGGTAAGGACGCAACATTTTCATTCACATGTACCTTACAGCAAGTGCATCACCTAATAACCAGAACTGGTTTCAAGAATTGGGCCACACCAGACTCTCACTGTCTCAGAAAGCCCTTTGGTTGTTTCCTCTGAGCTAGACTTGCTCTTTTACGTACCAGACGCTTACCAAAAGGAAAAAAAAGACATTGTTTGTTCCCTAGCCCCCTCCTTTCTCCCCTGTGTTTGAGAGGACCACGCGGCTCAGTAACCTCTTAGCTCTTGTCAACTTTGTTTGCATGTAAATAAATGCATGTTTTTCCTCCTCCGACAATGAAGTCACAAACTGCCTCCACACATCACTGGTCGAAAAAGGCCCTCCAGTTAATGATGAGCTTTTCTTTGCCTTATTGTTCTCCGGCCCACTCAATTTTGGGGGGGATCTACAAGGTTGCGGCATTGGAATAGGGTCATGGCTTTATTAAACTTCAAGCAGTCATTAGGCTGTTTGCTAAAATCTGTCGTCCCACAGTAGAAACAGCTTGATTGGGGCAAAACCACGCTTTTCATCAATGTCCTGAGGCCTGAACCGAGGCTAGACCTGCCAGTGGACCAGCAATAGACTGAACTGTAATCGACTGTGACATCAATTACAGATAATCTCATCACTTTTGGAGAGTGGGCTTGTCAAAGCTCTAATTAAGTCCTCAGTTCCCACTATATGTGCAGACAGGATCAACAACACATTATAGTGCAATGATAGACATCATCATTCTATTTTTGAGGGGAGCTAACTTTTAACCTAGCGTGCACTTGTGGCTCTGGCCAGGCAGTAAGGCTGCTGTGTTCGTTTGAATGATTGCCTCTTTACGTTTGTATCTGTGTGACTGTAGATGATGAGGAGCGAATTATAATAAGTCATAATAATTTGCATGGTTATGATTTTTTTAATTTAATTTGTTTTTTTCACTTCAGTAAACTTTTTTTTTTTTATGTAGTCAACTGAATTATTTCAGTGTTTCATAGTTTCATAAAAATAGATCAGATTTGTGTGTGTGTGTATGTGTATAGATAGTTTTGTGTTGAGAAATGAGAAAGCTGTTTTTTTTTTATGTTAAAAATAATCTTTGCAATGTATATTCTATTGGCTAATGCAATAATGTTTTCGACCAAATTTGTAAAGATTATTTCAAATATTATTTAAAATTAATTGCCGATACCTGACCAGGACAGTGGGTGCAATATGAGTACATTATTGTGACTTTGTGGGGGAAATTACATCATAACAAACTATTTAAGTGGAACCTTGACTCTCCCTTTTTCGGTGACTGTTCTCACGTTATTGTCCCCATTGACTGTGTGAACCTGGTAACCTGAAACCTTTGTCAAAGAAAGCAAGACTTTCACTGATCCTGGTTCTTGTTCACAGGTAGTTTTGAAAAGAGTTTCCTTTAATGCAGAGCCTTCACTCCAAGGAGCAGGAAGTGAGGAGCTCTTTTTTTTGAATGAACTTTAATCACCTTTTTTGCCCTCTCGGATTCTCATTTAATGCAGACATAATCTCAGTTGAACAGAAGATCTTTTTAACTCCTGTTTCAGTTCAAATCTAATGGCTTCCCTGTTTTGGACAAGAATGCGTATATGCCTATGTCAGATCAAAAGTGTCCAGCCAAATTTTCAGAGTTACCTTTTGGGAAACCTTGAGCCAGATGGCAGAGAACATAAAATTTGAAAATATCTCAGTCTGCTAGCCTTTTAAATATTCAGAATTCAATTTAATTGAAACTGGTTAATAATAGTACATTTGTATTATTGCAGGTCTGCATTTATTCTACTCTTTTACAGGATTTGTACATAATGGTATGTTCCTTTTGATATGATAAGTAAACATGCCCCAAACACATGCTAAAAATGACATACTTCACCTTAAAGGTTGTATCCTTTTGCCTCTACTTTTGGTGGATGAGCTCTGCTGAAGATGTTTGATGTCTCTATGCTTGTGTTGTGGTTGTCTGGTTTGCTTATGACTGGGAGTCTTTCAGAGAGCCAGAGGTTTACTGCCTATCTCTTCATCCTATCCATTCAGTTGGCAATAATGCTAACAGCCCTCATGCAATGCTAGACCTCTGTGGTTGTGGTTGTGGTTGTGTCTGTGTGTGTGTGTGTGAGAGAGAGGAAGAGAAACCGACCAAGTGGGATACAATTCTATTAAGCCAAAATATAACCTCTCAAAATACTTATGAAACATCATAGGTTAAGTGGTGTGTTTGAATCATGACTGTTTTCTTTTAAAGGCTATTTACACATTTGTTGTGAAAGCAGTTGCCAAGGGGAGTCACAATGCCACAGTGTCCCCAATGTGCTCATAGACTGAGCAAGTGACAGCACTGGTGCACCCATGAAGCCACCGGGCCCTCAGGTGCCCCCACCCCACCGTCACAAGCCCGGACATGTCAGGACCTGGTTTTAAAAATAACTCCTGCTTGTTAATCAAGCAAACCTGCCCCCAACCACTACGCCAAAAACACACACCATCCTCCCTTGCCAATAATTATGTCATCCTGCTCGTCACACACCTTCATTTGCCTGTTTTTTAATGTTAGCATGTCATAAAAGTTGGCAGACTGATGCTTTTTGTGTTTAGACAGATAGACTTTGAAAAGGTGCAGCAGTAATGTCTCAAAGGAGGCGGACTTGATGATAAACTTGAAACGCAACAAGGAACTGCTTGGCCATGTGCAGCTTGCTTGGAGATGCAACTTCATTGTTTGCCAATCTCTTAATTGGTTATAGGCCTTATAGCTCCATTGAGGGAAACCCACTAATTTGGAGTGAGAGGCAGTGGGTGGTAATTGCAGACACTGTAGCCATAGAGGTGTCATTTTGAGGTGTCCACCACACCTGAGCTGCCCGTTTTGTTCCCCGCCCTTCTCTTTGAGGAAGTGATAATCAATCTACAACTTCTGGGTCTACAAAAACCCATCATGTGGTATCGATTCCAAGTGAAATGGGAATGCCTGCATATTTTAGGCTGTGCTTGGAATAATGAGCTCTTTATTCCCATCACCCGTTGCTCCTGGTGATGGAATTAGCTTGAAGCAAGCAGAGCGGAAATCACTCTCGGCTTTATGAATGACATCCCAGAGGTGGGAACGGATTAGTCTTCTCCCTCTCTGCCTCGATCTGTGTGTCTGTCTCTCTCTCACTGCCTCTCTTCTCTCTACAGCACCAGGTGGCTTTTTTTCCGGGCACAAAGGTGTTTCGCTTAATCCCATTATGCTAGTGCTAAATCTCACCAACATTAAAATTACACCCACCACCACTAACCTTCATATCTCTTTGCTTCTCCCACCCTCAGTTCGCTTTCCGTCCACTCCCTTTCCGAGAGACTGGAAAGATGGTTTCACCTGGAAGGCGGGAGAGATCTGCAGGGCAGCTGCTGTTTTAGCAGTCGTTGTTACCGTTGCTGACTCACAGCGATTGCCAATCCTGATCCAATTTCGCCATGCTGGTGGCCCCTTATTCCCTTGTCCAATAATGTGTCTGCTGGAAAAAAATCCCACTGCTCCAAATCAAGTCTAATCCTAGATGGAGACCTCATGTCAATTTTGTTCCCCAAAAGGGGGAAAAAAAATACGACAAACCCATACATCTGGTCCCACCCCATATCTCTCTTTCTCTCCTTTTCTTTGGCCTCTAGGGATGGCTTTTAAGTCCCCCATCTTCTCCACAGAATAGAGTAGGGATCATGCAACATGACCTACCAGAACCTTGATATCACAATATTGCCACCCTTGGGCATTGGGACATAGGTGCGGATTAAGACTTTGCATAATAAGATTACACACTGACTGAATGATATCAAGGGACGATCCATATGTGGCAAGCTGGCTCTCTGTCGCCGGCTCATTGGCGGGTGGTACAGCTTGTGGAGAGAGGTGCCTGGGACAACCACTGGGAATCAAATGGGATTCAGATTGTAAATGAGTTGGCCATTTGCAGTCATAGCTATCAGCAACTGGATCTCTCCTAGTTCCACATTTAAATGTGAGAGGTTAGATCAGCTGTCCTTTGCGTGATTACCACAATGACCCGCAATGATGCCCAAGTCTACTGGGACTTTCTACACTGATTTGTATCTTTTGATCGCAGATGTTTGACAAAGAACACTTGCTGGGCAATGTCTTCCCATTCTCAGTGAGCAGTCAAAGCAAGTGAGATGTTCTGATTCTACGACTTGCTTATGTCTGTCAAATGCAAAATTCTTACCCTAGATTCCTTATCGAAGAAAAGTCCAAATTGGTCAAGAAAGCTGGTATAAGTTTCCTTTTGTCCACAGAATACCTCGGATGCCATAGTTCAACAGTGACGGCTCCTGCTGAGAAACCCCTCTATCCCAGGAGCTGCTTTTCTCTCAAGAATCTCACCATTCATGGCTCCCCATTCCCGCATCTTCAAAGCAGCATTCCTAGAAAATCCCTCACATAAAAAGATACCTCTCCTCATGAGCTGATGAACCAGGGGTGTCGAGCAGTAGTTCCTGTCCCACTCTGTGCTGTGGGAAATGGACATGTCTGTCGGCTGGATGGGATCAATAAGCACAAGGCCACAACATTGACCCGCTGCTCTCCTAAATGGCTCCATGAGTCCTTGTCCGCTGTGCTGGGCAGTCAGGCACTGTGGGGAATTTGGGGAAACTGGAAATACTTCAAGCCGGGGGGTCCTAAATAGAAAAACATACCTGCTGGTATTAAACAATACTTTCCACACAGTGTAGCCAACACAGACCACACTACGAATGAGGCCATGTGCATTGTCATGTTGTGTCAAAATGTTGGACAAAAAGGAAACTATAGAATGAACTTTACTAGTCTTGGATTTATGATGTATTTTGTAATAACAAACTCCAAGAGCAGTTCAAGGCAGTTTAAATAAGATAAATCTACACAGCGTCGAGTGTCCAGAGTTACTTTCATAATGGTCATTGGTAGGAATACATGATATATTGGGTATATTGGTTATCAGCTGATATATATATTTTTGTATCAGTTGATATTGAATATATTTGTGCATTCTCATTTTCGGTTTTTACATTTACCCTTTGCCATAACCTTCAAGTATAGTTATTCTTTGAAAATACTCATTTAATAATTTGGTAATGCAAATCTCAAAATGAACATCCATTTTTCATACTGTTGTGATACCTAAATTCACTTGGAGCATTTGAAGCAATGCTTTTTAGTGTTTTATTTTGAAATTACTTAGAATATTATAGATGTTGGCCATTTATCGATGATCGGCCATGATATGATAATACTTATTAGCATCAGGCAGAATTTATAATCGGTGCATCCCTAGTCATTGGTTAACTGTAAGCACCATTCCACCATCGGACCAATCTGCTTATGCTATTGAATTTTATCTTTTTTTTTTTTTATACCAATCTGGCCCCAGTGGTGGAAAAGTTCTATATATTACCGCATTGCAGTCATTTTGCATTCATTATTCGTCCCTCTAAACGGAGCCTCCATAGAGAGACCTATTCCTCAGCCTGCTTAATGAAAACATATCCGTTATCAGTGTTAATAAGCACCCCCAGTCATGATTGTAGTGTACGATCACAGAATATGTGACACCTGCCTGTCCAGTATCAAAGCTGCCTAAAGCTTATGCAAATATAGCAAGATAGTTCTGTAGATCAATCTATGAGGCCCCACCAGTCAGACTTCCCAGGAGGTTTGTGTCACTGATGGCAATCACTGCCACACAAGCATACGACATTACAGACTCAAATTAGCAAAGCGTGGGAGAGAGAGGGGATTAGAGAGATCCACAGTCCCACTGGCCCAACTTACAAATTAGATATGATAATCAAACAACATGATCACAACTGGATTCGATGACGGGTTTAGCGAAATTTAACTTGTTACTCATGGTTGCACGCTTTAATTTAGATTTTTTTTTTTATTGATGGTGGTGATTATGGCTTCTTTGTCTGCCTTTTTGTATTATTAAATGCAAGTTGAAAGCGCTTACAATGTTTTCTGGCTGCTTGACTTTAGAAGCGTCAATGCGTTTGCATTTCTCTATCCATATTTTTACCTGTAGATTCTCAATGCTTTTTATGTATATCAGCATTTTTGGTGAAATATTGTTAATTCTCTTGCAAAAAAAAAGTCTCTTGGAGTGACACTTTATATACACATCTTTTTTTTTTTAAATATGTATTTTTCAGTAACTTCCGTCAGTTTGAGTGGTTGTAAGATCTTGATTTGATTTGAGTTGTTTTTGATTAATTTTGGTATATTTCATTCCATTTGGCAATTTTTTTTGACAAGTTGAAACAATAGAATTTCTTATTTAACCCTTTATTTCCTTCCCTCAGTTCTTTTTTTCTCACACCTAAGGCCTGTTAGATGACCCCATTGAACAACTCCTAGGGCTTTCCAATTGCATAAAAAACAGCTGGCATTCAAATTGGATTCCCGGCCTAATTTCCTCTGAGGTAACTCTCATGTCGGTCTCATCTGTCAACAGGTGAGAACCAGAGCTGAAGCCGAATGCTCTGGTGGCTGCCTGCACAAACAGCCTAATTCAATAAGGTGATGTCAGTGTCAGTCAATGCTTATCTACTGAATTCACACAAGGTGTCTGGGAGTTTGAACAGTGCTGGTTCGAGCAAGGTAGAAAGCTGACACCTGCCTTTCCAATCCCTTAAGACAACAGTAAGTACCTCACCGGCTGTAGTCGTGACCTGACAAAGATTTAATTGCATCATGTTGAGGGAGAAGTAAGTAAATAACCTGATTTTATTACAGAAACAATTCTATTTATAGCTATAACATTAATTAGTCAAACTTTCCTTGCACTGATTCGTGAGGTGTAAAACCAACAGCTCCTTATTGTCAAAGCAGTCAGGAGTTTATTCCCAGTTAAGAGCAATGAGAGAGAGTAGAACGAAAGCCTCTCATCAAAAGAAAAGGCCCGAAACACAATTGTTTTGATGACTGATCTGTGGCCCAGACTGTCATTACCCCCCATGAGAGGGACTCCCACCCCCTAAAACAATCCACTCTGGGCTAATGGCTCCTACGCATTTCATTTGTAAGACACTATAGAAAGTCTGCTACAATAGGCTCCATCTTGAGAGGGCCCATCTGGGTGCCTCTTAGATCTTTTGAACAGCACGGAGGGTCGCTTACCTAGAAAGCCATCAATAAAAGA
>NW_015555804.1:213268-224959 GCF_001515605.1 Sinocyclocheilus anshuiensis | reverse complement strand
TGGAATCTCTTGTCTGCCTTACTCAGCTTGGAGTTTATGGGTGAGGATGATGATATTTGGGCCACTGTACTGTTCGTTACTCAACTTTGCTGTCATTATTTGGCCGTCAGGGGGTCGAGTTGTTTCTGAGGTGAATTGTACGGTGGCTCCGTGGCAGGAGATTTGGAACAGACTGTCACCTCAAGAGTGATGAAGTAAAATTAAAATGTTTTAATAAGTGGTTTTACCCTATTTTTCCAAACCAGCCAAAATTAGACTGGTCAAAGTTATCTGGCTTGTTCCACACAAGTTGAAGGGATAGTTCACCCAAAACTGAAAATTCTGTCATCATAGTTTAGCTTGTACTGAACCAGGGATATTCCCTTGAAGTTGCCACATTCATATTTGTATTTGACTAAGAATTTAATTATGAAGTTTTATGTGCTTAGTTTTATGTTTTGTGGCATGCTGCTGTTGATATTTGTTAGCTGTTTCAATGATTTAATCAGGCTTTGACATGCTGGACCACATTATTGACCTCAGCAAAACACCCAACGATGTCATACCGCCAGTCCAGATAACAGGTTTTAACCACCGCCTGTAAATGACCAAATGAATGCAATGAAAAGACACAATAAACCACACATCTGAGCCCATTTACAGTCTTTCAGTCAAACGTACAATATACATTGTAATTTAAGCTATTGGCCCATGGGAGGGGAGCTAATTGTTCACTTTTTTTTTTTTTGTGGTCAATAATCAGAAAAGGTCAGTGGTGGAGCTGTCACTGCCTTTCACAATGCCAGCCAGGCAACAGATGTTAATTCGAACCATTACTGTCCTATCGCTCAGCGAGATGAGTTCATGACAAACAGCAGAGCTCTCTCCCATGCCGAGAGAGAGACAATCCAACAGACTATAATTACCTTCAGTGCCATGAGACTGATGGAGACAAGCCCTGCAAAAAAGGACCCATCACCTACCTTAGATATAATATTTTGCTACCTAGTAATTTATCCATCATTCATGAAAGCACTTGGGTCCTATTGTTGTCAGAGCAGGGGAATGAAGGCACCGGCGAGGACTTCAATCTCTGAAATTACATCGCTTTGGAGACAAAGGCGGGATGGAGGTAGAAACAGGGAAGCCATGCTTTTGGGTGGCACTTTTATCATTGAGTGGCAGATAGTTGAACAATCAGCAAGTCTGGGGGCAAAGTGATGTTGAGGCAGACAGTGCCTTTTGTTTTTAGGCTAAATCGAAATGGGTTTGATATAAAAAGAGACATTCATAGCAAATCAAAATATAATTTTACTGAAACCGATTCTGTTATTTTGAAAGGCTTGGTCTGGAGGGGATAAAAAACACAAGTTCTTGTGGAACTGATCATATTTCATTCTGAAGTACATGTGTGAGTATTTCCAGTCTGTCAGGCTAGACATTGACATACAGCACAAAGCTTATCAATTGCAGGTTCATTCCTAGGCAACTTTTGTGACACCAAGACTGTTCTTTTACATTATTGAATGTTTTAGTCATAGTTTTTGTCTTTTAATGAAAGTATCTTTTAAATTTTGTTAGTATTTCATGTTACATTCATTCATTTTAATCAGTGGTTCGCAACCGTTTTGACTTTTTTACCCAATAGTTTAGTGAAAGCTGAATTTGATTTGGTAATTAACATTTTAGTTTAGATTAGAGCTCACTAGTTGAGAATCATTGACTTAAATTGCATCTACAGGTACACTGATTTTAGTAGAGAAAAATTAAACTAAATATATATTTTTTTAATATATTCAAATTTACCAAAATCATGTGAAAACGCTCTAAATAACATTATAACGAGTACACAATTGTAATATATGTACGATAATGTAAAATGATGCAAATTCATTCGTTATTTAGTGTGTTATGGAAAAAGCGTATTCATGTGGCTTAGTATTCTGACTTGCAAGTAACTTGATTCTAGTTGACTTTTGTGTTTGTGTCATTTTTTTGTAAATGTAAGCTGAAATATGACAGTTATTTTGTGTATCTATTTGAGTACTTTCATATGTATAGGACTCGTTTGGGTGAGTTAATTAACCCATTAGCAAAGAGCTTCAGTTTATGGGTGTTTATTCACTATTCAGCTTCAGCTCAAGTGGGTCAGTCTTCGACATTATTGACTATGATTGGATTATTTAAAAAATCATATTCTTGCTAGATGTTTCTTCTTTTCCAATGATAATGTCTTTGTGTCATATTTTCATATATCAACATTGTTCTTCCTTGCAATCCGCTCCTTCACTTTTTCCTGAACCTTTCAGTCCAGATTTGGCCTTTGGAGCGAAACTACCATGCCATGCAGAGTCAGTGTAACGAAAAGCCACCAGCTAAGTCAGTGAATCCCACTAAAGAGGAAGTGCATCTTCTGCTTGTCATTACAGCTCGGTGATGTTGCTGGTTTTAATGACCTCCCTGAGCATTCACCACAGCCAGGGGGTCATACAAACTCACGACTCTCCAGGAAAAGCCCTCCATTAATGGGAAGAGGAACAGAGGCACCCGGGCCGCTTCAGTTCAGCCGACAGATGGGAGGCCATTGTAAATATTTTGATTGATGGAGGGTGGGGTCAAGGCGTAAACCTTTGTTTTCCATATAAATGGGTAGGGCGGGAGTCCAATGCAGGATGTTGGCTTGTTTTTGATAGGCCTCCCATTCCTTTGCATGGCAGAATGCAGAGACACTGAAGGTTAGGGAAGGTTTCCATGGATCTAAATGTGCTTAAGAATGTTGCAGACATATTTTGTGTATCTGACCTTGTTTTAGTGTAAAGTTCCTGCTGGTCTGAGAGGAATATCCTATAGCGAAGATGTCTTTGTGATAGATTTGGTCATACATGAGTTTGTAAAATGACCGTATGGGTAATTGTTGTTGTTGTTTTCCCCGTGACAGATTGATCTGACCCAAGGGATTGCCTGTTTTGTCCAATTAGACCTGACCAATGTGATTTTTGCCTTGAGAATGTGACTTTTTTCCCAACAAGCGAAAGAGTCCAAAGCAGCAGGTGAACTCAGCCCCTCACATACACTCTCACACCTTCCTCTCCTCCCCAAACAGAAAAACACTCCTAACCGGCAAACTGCAACAGTGACCAGCCCAGGGATCCAAATCAGCCTTTACCCACACATTACCTTTAATGATGTCACAAAGGAATGCCCCATGGTCCTACCCTCGGATTGGCCCCCAGCTCCTCACAGGTCTAATCAGGAAGTGTTGGTGTTAAGAAGTGGCTTTGCTAATTTAAAGTGTTATCTGCGAGACAATAGCCTGTTTTGTTATTGCATTAGAAAGGTGATTTGTCCCAGGGGCTCTGACACATCTTCTCACACACATGTACCCTGTTAAGGGGCCGAGAGAGACATGGAACAGGCAACATGTTACAAAGTATAGGCTGAATCAGATTTTATTTTTGAGAAATTATTTGCAAAAACCCTTTAAAAGTGATAAAATCACTATAATGGCTTTTTTATTTTTAAATGTTATGATTTTGTTATAATAAACCTGGATGTTGATTGGTCAATACAGGGTTCTGACTGAAAATTATAATAATAATAATAACTGCTACTACTATTATTATTATTATTTAATATGTGTACATTTGTATGTAAATTTTTTGTCCTATGAAGGTTTTTATTTGTTAGTTTATTTATTTTACAAAACGCGTGTCCTATGTAAGGTTGTGGAATTAATGAACGAGTTAATTAATTAAATCTATTAATTGTCCAAATGGCTTGTCCTTTGTAGAGTTGCGTAATTAATTAATAAATTTATTAAACACTTGCCCTATGTAGGTTGCACAATAAATAAATTAAATAAATAAATATATTAAAAAAATAGTTTCCAAAATACTTGTCATGTGTAGGAATGTGGAATGAATTAATTTATTTGTTTGTTTGTTTTCCAAAGTATTTGCCCTGTGTAGGGATGCAGAATGAATTTATTTAAATGTTGTAACCATTTTCTAAAACCAGTAATACACTCAAGGCTCTGCTATATTGTGAATATAGTCATGGCTAAAGGGTTTGCAAGTAAACCAGCTGTCAAAATTGAACACGGTCCTCTATGCCATTCTTCTGAACATAAATTTCATAATTTACAGTAAATCTGTTTGGCAAGTACTGAGTGCTCGCCGTTGTAGATCAGTGTGGCTGATACCGGATGATTGATATGAAACGATGTCTGATGGCGCTGGAGTTGTTAGCACATTCAATTCACATTAAGATTAATTGACCGCAGAGGAAACAGCCGCTTAGAGTCAAACAGACACGCATATGCACGAACGGCCCCTCATAAACATGATTGAAAGCTCTGTACACACATCCATCCACATGCTTGCCTGAATTGCACATAATGACTCCAGGACACACGCATAGCATAACACACACACACACACACATAACCACACAGTCAATTGAGTGTGAGAATGACGATGAAACAATCTTTTCCGCTCTGGGCCTGTAATCAGGGCCTCACTTTTGAGCAGCGTCCATGTGAATATGTAGCATATTTGTCACATGGCTTTAATAGAGAGAATCAAGTTATTTAGTTTGGGTAATGAGGTGGTGGCTTGTTGTGGGTTTGCAGTGACCTCTGTCAAACACAGGGCCATGAGCACATGAACGGAGGCGCTGATGTCGACTTTGCACAGAAAGAATGGTAATATCTCACTTGATAATGGATGTGTTTTATTCGTCTGCCTCGATCTCAATGTCGTAAAACAATATGATTTAGAATCAAGGGCCTTGTAAACACTGTGACACAATGGATCCTATCTGTCTGTCTGTCTGTCTAATCTTTTAAATTACTTTTAATCAATTAAGTTGATTGCTGTTGATTAGTCCAGACCCAGACTTTCATCCTAAAATATGAAAATCTATCATAAAAATACGACTCGTAGTCATTTGAAAGCATGAACTGTTTTTGGCATAATTTCCACAACAATGAACAAATATGCCTCTAATAAATTGCTAAATTATTAAAATAAATAAATAAATTAAACTTTTTTTTTCTTTTCCTCTCTCTGTCATGACTTCGGTCTGATCAGCAGGTTGTTGTTGTTTTTGTCTTTGTTTTGACAGTTCGCCATGTGCTCAGTGTCTTCATGGTTTCCCTCCCCATCGTTATCTTATCAACTACTTTAGCTGCCGTCACACCTGTGACTTGTTAATTCCTTAATTCTCCCTCTTTTTAAGTTCCCCTCGTGTGTAGTCTTGTGTCTGACTGTTGTGGTGTGAACACGCTACACTTCATTTGTGACCTACTACCAGTCTTGTTGTGTTTTGTCCTGCCGTGTTTTCATAGGCTCTAATTCCTGCCCTGGCATTACCAGAACCGCGCTTCGCGGCCTCTCCTCTCCTGCCACTCTCGGCGCACTCAACAAGGAACTCTCCGCCCTGACGTTGCGTCAGTACCGACGCTTGGACTCGGTGCGCAGTTCCCTCTCCACTCTGACGTTGCGTCAGCACTGACGCTGGGACCCCGTGCGCTGTTCTCTCTCTACTCTGACGTTGCGTCAGCACTGACGCTGGGACCCCGTGCGCTGTTCTCTCTCTACTCTGACGTTGCGTCAGCACTGACGCTGGGACCCCGTGCGCTGTTCTCTCTCTACTCTGACGTTGCGTCAGCACTGACGCTGGGACCCCGTGCGCTGTTCTCTCTCTACTCTGACGTTGCGTCAGCACTGACGCTGGGACTCTGTGCGCTGTTCTCTCGATACTCTGACGTTGCGTCAGCATTGACGCTGGGACTGTGTGCGCTGATCTCCCTACTCCTTACCCTCTCTGCCTAGTGGAGTGACTGGAGGCTCATTTGAACTGTTCCCCTGTTCCTGTCTCTATTCTCTGCCCTGAATTACGGCTTCTGGTCTTCAGTCCCAGCTGAGTTTTGGGTCAGACCAGAAATGGAGTCAGCAGGAGCAGACCAAGTCAGGACCACTGTGACACAACAGGGCATTCTCCTTGGCCAGCATTCCACCCAGTTAACGGCCGCCTCAAGGGAGGTTGACCTACTGACAGCCCAGGTAGCTGAACTCAATGTCCGGGTGCAAGAACTCCAGCAGGAGGCCCTGGCCAGCCGATCCGCTGCCTCTGTTATCCGTCCTCCACCTCAGGCTGAGCCAGAACCCCACGCCAACAGTCCTCCTCCCTACGACGGAGATCCTAATTCGTGCCGGGCCTTCCTGTCCCAGTGCTCCTTGGTCTTTGCACTCCAGCCCCGCCGTTACGTCACGGAGGAGTCTCAGGTGGCATTCGTGATTACCCTCCTGAAAGGGAGGGCCCGTGATTGGGCAACTGCTGTGTGGGATGCTCGTGCCCCATTCTGCGCCACATTTCAGGATTTCCGAGCCGAAATGATTAAGCTGTTTGATCGATCTGCTCAGGGTGACGAGGCAGCCTCCCAGCTGGCACGGCTGAATCAGGATGGTCGCTCAGTCACAGACTACTCCATCCAGTTTAGAACACTGGCGGCCGCCTGCGACTGGAATGAAGCCGCTTTGCGCGCTAGGTTTCGGGAGGGGCTGGATGATGAGATCCAAAACGAAATTGTTACTCACGAGCTGCCTCGAGAGTTTGACTCCCTAGTGGAACTGGCACTGCGTGTGGACTGCTCGACCCTCCTGAACATTGGGCGAGGGAGCTTCCAATTCTGCCCTTACCACCTCACCTTCTGTAGCTGACCCGGAGCCCATGCAGGTGGGACGCCTTCGTCTCACAGCCAAGGAGAAGCAGGATCGACTGGCTCGAGGTCTCTGCCTATATTGTGGGAAGCCTGGACACCGAGCAATCCGGTGTCCTTTAAAAGCCGGGGCCCATCAGTAAGCCGGGGGATCCTGATGGGCGCTTCTCCGTGTCTCGAGTCCCCCAAGTCTTGTACCCTGCTCCCGGTCTCCGTTCAGTATGAGGACACCATTCACTCTTGTCCAGCTCTCGTTGATTCAGGAGCTGAGGGCAATTTCTTGGATGTTTCTGTTGCAGTGCAGGGGGGTATTCCTGCCATTCCTCTCCCTTCCCCTATCTCTGTCCGCTCCCTCAATGGCCTTCTCCTTTCCTCCATCACCCACTCCACCCCTTCAGTAGTCTAGTGGTCTCTGGCAATCACCGTGAGGTAATTGAGCTGTACCTCCTTGACTCCCCGGGTGCTCCTGTTGTCCTGGGGCACCCGTGGTTGGTGCAGCACAACCCTCACGTGGATTGGTCAGGGAACTCTGTGTTATCTTGGAGTCAGTCCTGTCTTGCTTCATGTTTAGGTGCTGCCTTGTCTCCTGTCTCCTTGTCTTCTGTGTTTCAGGTGGAGACTGCTGATCTCTCCGGAGTCCCGGCGGAGTGCCACGATCTTTGCCGGGTCTTCAGTAAGTCCCGGGCCACGTCCTTACCTCCTCACTGGCCATACGACTGTGCCATCAATCTCTTCCCAGGCTCTTCTCCGCCTAAAGGGCGTTTGTACTCCCTGTCTGGTCCTGAAAGAGAGGCCATGGACAAGTATATTAAAGAATCCTTAAATGCCGGCCTCATCCGTCCCTCTTCCTCACCTGCTGGCGCTGGGTTCTTCTTCGTTAAGAAGGATGGCTCCCTGCATCCTTGCATTGATTATCGAGGTCTAAATGACATCACCATAAGAAACAGGTATCCTCTGCCTCTGATGTCGTCTGCTTTTGAATTGTTACAGGGAGCCAAGGTCTTTACTAAATTAGACCTCCGCAATGCCTACCATTTGGTCCGTATCCGTGAGGGGGATGAGTGGAAGACAGCCTTCAACACCCCTATGGGACACTTTGAATACCGGGTCTTACCCTTCGGGCTTACCAACGCCCCAGCTGTCTTCCAGGCCCTGATCAATGATGTGTTGAGAGACATGGTAAACAGATTTGTCT
Organism: Sinocyclocheilus anshuiensis; assembly: GCF_001515605.1. Taxonomy (NCBI): domain Eukaryota; kingdom Metazoa; phylum Chordata; class Actinopteri; order Cypriniformes; family Cyprinidae; genus Sinocyclocheilus; species Sinocyclocheilus anshuiensis. The sequence goes on along the minus strand of NW_015555804.1, from coordinate 217,064 downwards.
TTGTGTATCTCAAGGCTGATCCTGCTAAGGTAAGGGCCATAGTCGAGTGGCCAACCCCTGACTCTCGGAAGGCGTTGCAGCGGTTCTTGGGGTTCGCCAACTTCTATAGGCGATTCATCCGGAACTTTAGCCTGGTTGCTGCACCTTTAACAGCACTCACCTCACCCAAGGGACCGTTCAGGTGGAATTCTCAGGCTCAGGAGGCCTTTGATGTTCTTAAGTCCCGTTTCATCTCTGCTCCTGTTCTCTGTCTTCCAGATCCTGAACGGCAGTTTATTGTTGAGGTGGATGCCTCGGAGGTCGGGGTAGGCGCGGTTCTGTCCCAACGGTCCCCTAGAGATGAGAAGGTGCACCCCTGTGCCTTTTTCTCTCACCGCCTGAGCCCTGCAGAACGAAATTATGACATAGGTAACAGGGAGCTGCTGGCAGTCAGGCTGGCTCTGGGGGAGTGGCGCCATTGGTTGGAGGGAGCAGCGCAGCCCTTCTTGGTTTGGACGGATCATAAAAACCTGGAATACATCCGTTCGGCCAAGAGGTTGAACACTCGCCAGGCCCGCTGGGCACTCTTCTTTGGGCGATTTAACTTCTCCCTCTCGTATCGGCCGGGTTCCAAGAACACTAAGCCTGATGCCCTTTCTCGTCTGTTCGGGGGTCCTGGGAGGGATGTGGCTCCTGACACTATTCTCCCCAAGGTGGTGGTGGTGGGATCCCTCTCTTGGGATGTCGAACAGCGGGTGGGGAGGGCCGTGCGGGAGGGGAGGCCCCGAGGGGGTGTCCGGAGGGTCGGTTGTTTGTGCATTAATCGTTTGACAGCTCTAGTATTATGGCAATACCATGTTCCTGAAGATTTACCATGATAGTTCCATGGTGTTTTGGATAAATACTATGGCAATGCTGTTTTTTGGGTTTTACAATGGCTTTTTGGATATATACTATGGAAATACCATGTTTTTAGAGATTTATAATGGTACTACCATGTATTTTTGGATATTTACTATGGGAATACCATGTTTTTGAAGATTCAATATGGCATTGCAATGGCTTTCTGGATACATATTATGAAAATACCATGTTTTTGGAGATTTATGTTGGTACTACCATGGCTTTTTGGATATATACTAAGGCAGTGTCATGACCTCGGTCTGATCAGCAGGTTGTTGTTGTTTTTGTCTTTGTTTTGACAGTTCGCCATGTGCTCAGTGTCTTCATGGTTTCCCTCCCCATCGTTATCTTATCAACTACTTTAGCTGCCGTCACACCTGTGACTTGTTAATTCCTTAATTCTCCCTCTTTAAGTTCCCCTCGTGTGTAGTCTTGTGTCTGACCGTTGTGGTGTGAACACGCTACACTTCATTCGTGACCTACTACCAGTCTTGTTGTGTTTTGTCCTGCCGTGTTTTCATAGGCTCTAATTCCTGCCCTGGCATTACCAGAACCGCGCTTCGCGGCCTCTCCTCTCCTGCCCCTCTCGGCGCACTCAACAAGGAACTCTCTGCCCTGACGTTGCGTCAGTACCGATGCTTGGACTCGGTGTGCAGTTCCCTCTCCACTCTGACGTTGCGTCAGCACTGACGCTGGGACCCCGTGCGCTGTTCTCCCTCTACTCTGACGTTGCGTCAGCACTGACGCTGGGACCCCGTGCGCTGTTCTCCCTCTACTCTGACGTTGCGTCAGCACTGACGCTGGGACCCCGTGCGCTGTTCTCCCTCTACTCTGACGTTGCGTCAGCACTGACGCTGGGACTCTGTGCGCTGTTCTCTCGATACTCTGACGTTGCGTCAGCATTGACGCTGGGACTGTGTGCGCTGATCTCCCTACTCCTTACCCTCTCTGCCTAGTGGAGTGACTGGAGGCTAATTTGAACTGTTCCCCTGTTCCTGTCTCTATTCTCTGCCCTGAATTACGGCTTCTGGTCTTCAGTCCCAGCTGAGTTTGGTGTTTTTGAGATTTAAATAAATTTGAGTTGAACCTGCAGATTGAATCCGTGTTTTTCCCTGACACTCTCTAAAGTGCAATTGCCAAGAAGACTCAAGGAGCTTGAGATTAGATATGAAGTGTAAAGAAAACAAAGATTAGATCAATGTAAATTTTTAGGATACATAAAATGCTAGCTATGAAATTAACTTTAGCTAAACAAATAAATGGTTTAAAAAAGTCATTTTGACTACATCATTGCCATCACTGAATATTCTTTCAGAAATTGAGATGTGGTGGAAATGACACCAGTAAAAAAAAGTTAAATGTTTAGGTTTAATTTAAAATTTTATAAGTTTAAAAACTTTCGGTGCTGTTTAACATCGTGCATTTGTGTTGTAGCCATAAAAAATATAAATCTAATGACAGAAAATAAGACTTTGTCTTTATTAACGCTTGCACACTTTTGTTTACCTTAACATAAATCTAGTGAGTGTTCTTGGAATTTCTAGAAAGTGAATGTCTCTGTGCGCTGGAACTATTTTGACATGCATGGCTCACTCCCTAGTTAGTGTACCGACTACTGCACTAGGGATCTAGAACCACTCCCCATTATACCTGCTTTGTTTATCTCATCATTGCTCTGAGGAATCCAGTGCAGCTTCACCACACTCCTCTTTTCGGCTGTCATTTTTGTTTGTTTGGTCTCCTGTGGTGTTTAAGATTCTTAAAAAAAAAAAAAGACGACGATGGCTATTGTGAATTGAGCTAATAAAACTGTTTATCCATGTGCTAAGAAGTCTGTGTGTGTGAAGAGCTCTTGAGATTTGTCTCAAACCACTGCACCCTTTGTGACCATTGGAGTGGGTGTGATCCTTAGCCAACAAAGCTTGTTTGACTTGTAGAGTTTATTTTTCCACACCATTCTGTTAACTCAGTTGTCATTACAAGCCGTTAAAGGCACAAAGCCTTTTTTGGGGCGTAATTACAAAAGTCAATTATTCGAATTTGCTTTTTTCAGTCGTCTAATTCCCGTCTAAAACATCACATCAGACTGTAAGAATAAAAAAATGGCTGAATGATTTTATGCCCAATTTTCTCTGCCTATGTAACGAAGTGATTATTTTCTCTCCCCGGAAACAAAATTAGAAGGTACAGTTCCTATTCAATGGGCCGTTTGTCTACTGGCGGCAATATATAAACTGTCACAACATGAAATTGTTTTCTGCCTTGGTTCATTTCAAATCAGAGGTTTCGAGCGCATTAGTATCGCAATTAGAGGGCTTCGGTTATGTGACGCTAGCCGTGGAAACACAGAGTTCAGCGCTGACAGTCCCTTTTCTTTTCTTCCCGGACTGCCAGGCTTTAAGAAGGTGACTGGGCCTGCACCCTAATCGCCACAGATAATAAATTGATCAACTCTTAAACTTCTGAGAGGGTTGAATGGGGCTCACCCTGTCCATTGAGCATGGATGGATTACTCACGCTTAGTTGGCTCTAGGTAGGCTTTGGCAAGCCTCCCCACCAGGCCTGGGAATGGGGCTGCATTGAGGCCCATTCACAAGCGTCTGACACAGAGCGTGCTTTTATACCGCACTGCTTTATTATGAGAAGATCCCCAGCCGCCCACCCCGGGCTCATCCTTGCCATACTCTTTCTTGCACGTTAAGAAAAGGTTATCCCCTACCTTAATCCATATTGCAATGTGGATTAGAGCGCGAGTGTGTATGTGTGTGAGTATGTTTGGAGGGGGGGCGTGCGGAGTGTTTCAACTTCACACGGGATTCCCCCTCCCCACGAGACACACACACTCACTCACTCACTCACTCACTCACTCACTCACTCACTCACTCACTCACTCTCTCTCTCTCTCTCTCTCTCT
>NW_015555804.1:209202-211850 GCF_001515605.1 Sinocyclocheilus anshuiensis | reverse complement strand
GTTCTCCTCAATGAAGACATAAGTTCGAAGTTCGACCAGTCAAAGCCCTGCTAAAACGTTAAGGAGGCCGGCACATACACAAAGGCTCACGGCAACTGTGGGTAACCTGCAGTTCTCCTCAATGAAGACATCAGATCAAAGTTCGACCAGTCAAAGCCCTGCTAAAACGTTAAGGAGGCCGGCACATACACAAAGGCTCGGGATGAACGGCAACTGCTGTCTCAGGAGAGGGGTAAAAAAACACACTGGAATCCCTGATCCAGATTAAGAGTGGATTATGGCGTTCACAATGGAGCTGGTTTAATTTGAATTCACTAAAGAATTTTGTTCAATATTTCAGTTTTTAATGGTTATTGTAAACTTTCCATAAGATTAAAAATGAGAGAGAAAAATAACTTTATTATCGCCTTCTAGAATGTTGGTTCCATCCGTTTTTAGTGTTCTGGAGTAAGCACTATTGATTTCCACCTGTTTCTGCAGGAGCTCAAACTTTTATTTTTATTTTATTTTATTTCTTTTTTATTTTATTTTATTCGAAATAGAAATCTTTTGTTACTTTTATAAATGTCTTTACTGTCACACTTGATCAGTTTAATGCATCTTTGCTGAATTAAAAGTATTAATTTATTTAAAAAATGTCTATACACAATATAAAATTTAGTATTTATACAACATAGCAGTAGGCTACTTGCTATTTTATTTTTATTTATTAAAATGTAATTTAAAAGTAATTTATTCCTGTGATGGAAAAACTGAATTTTCAGCAGTCATAATTCCAGTCAACTATTGAAAACAGTTGTGCTGCTGAATATTTTTGTGTAAACTGAACAATCTTTAACTTTCTATTCATCAGAATTTTTTTGCAAAATTTTATTATAAATGTCTTTACCATCACACTTGATCAATTTAATGCTTCTTTGCTGAATTAAAATGATTAATTTCTTTAAAAATGTCTATATATACAAATAAAATGTAGTATTTATGGCAGTAATTGCTGTACTTTATTCTCTAAAAAAGTCAATCTTAACTTCAAGGTTTCGCAAAATCTGATTCATGTGTCTTACTAATTATTTTTAGTATTAATTATATTTAATAATATTTTTACTTAATTTGTATCGATTATTTTTAAAAAATGTTCATCTTTTAAAGACAGCTTTAGCTACTAAAACTAAAATAGCAATGCCAAAGACAATAACGCACTTAATTACTGCCCTTTCCTGGCGTCAGGTTGTGCTTAATTGCTCTCATCTCCTGCCTTATTTGTGACAGTCAGATCCTTAAGTTTAGGATCTGTGTTTTATCATCACGACACAATGACAGCTCACTGACTAGAAATTAATCCTTTTGCTGTTGTCTCCTAAATGAGCCAAATGCCTCATGTTGGTTCCCTGACTATTAAATTGGGTTATTTTATGATATGGTATAATTGGTATCAGTTGCTCTCCAGGTGACGTGGACCCTGTTGTTTAAATGGTGCTGCTTTTCCTACAATGAAGGCAGCGCCTTGCTGAGCACAAACTGTACCGAGACACTTCTCTGGGTAGCTATAATCTTAATTAGCTAACCCACTTGTTCACGTAGATATTCGCGTTGCCGTCGTCATTATCTATATGAAATACGCCCAGCAGGATGGCCATGATACAATATATTACACACAAAGGCAACTGTGTGAAATGTGTGCTTTACCCTCCTTAAAATCATGGTGCGGTGGAAAGGACCACTTTTCTCCTCATTTAATTCGGCCCTGGTGAGCGATGTTTAGCGCAGCGGGCTCAGAGGGTGCCATTGTTTATTTGTCAAAAGTTAAAAATGCCTCTCTTCGGCAGTTCTTTGAAAGCAAGTTTAAGAGGTGCCCCAATGCTAAATTGTAAAGTTGTGCCCAAAATGGAACACATGATAAAGAGTGCCGTAATTGATGGGTTCTTTGGAGGAATAAGGAAAGTGCTTAAATTAATGTTTGGTATTATGGCCCTTTTGTGTGTAACAGGCCTGGTTAAGATCATAAAAGCTAAGGAATTGTTAACACTTGGAAGAAGTACCCAGTAAACTAGCATGATTTTGTAATGTTAAATCATTTGTTTCCCAACAGCATAAAGCCACAGAAAGTTGCACACTGTTGGCTTCCTGGAGATGGAAGCACAGGCTGTATGATCAAGGATACAGTTGCTCCACAAAGTATTTGGACGCTTAAGCCACACTTTAAAAAAGTATGAATGTCATTGCATTAGAAAACAAAATATCAAACCAAATAGCATTTATTAGAACTTTAGCACAAGCATATTGTTCCAGTCAAATATTTCACAGAATGTTAGGTTGTTTAAGCAAAATTTGAACTCATCAAATGTTACTGAAACATGTCCATAGTTAATGTGATTTCTGCTAAAAATCAGTCTAAGCTGGTGTTCTGCTCTTACCTGGTCTTCCAACCTAGTCAGCTTGGGAAATAAATCCTGCTTAAACCAGTCTAAGCTGGTTTGCTGGTCTTAACTGATTTAGAACGGTCTCCCAGGTTGGTTTGTTAGCTGGATTTGAAGAGGTTTTGGGAACTTTTCAGCTGAGAGATTAGGTGACTGCCCAGCTAATAGACACCAACTTGTCCAGGTTGGGAGACTGTCCTTTTAATCTTTTCTCTCTTTCTCTCTCTCTCT
>NW_015555804.1:204132-208837 GCF_001515605.1 Sinocyclocheilus anshuiensis | reverse complement strand
TCTCTCTCTCTCTCTCTCTCTCTCTCTCTCTCTCTCTCTCTCTCTCTCTCGTTCCAGCTTAGTGAGTTTGAAGGGAACAGACTTCCACTAAAACTTGTGACCACTACCATTCAAATGTTTGTGCTTGGTAAGATTTTTAAATGTTTTTGAAAGAAGTGTCTTATGATCATCAAGGCCACATTTATTTGATCAAAACTACAGTAAAAACAGTAGTATTGCAAAATATTATCACAATTTAAAATAAAATTTTTCTATTATAATAGATTTAAAAATGTATTCCCGTGACGGCAAAGTTGAAATTTCAGCAGTCATTACTCCAGTCAATGATCCTCCTGACTAACGCTTTTGATTCATGTGTCCTCGCTGACAAATATCTTTAAATAATAAAATTGTACTGACCCAAAATTAGTTAAGATAACAAACATCTACTGTAGCTTTGAAGAAGCCAGAAACCAGAAACCAAATATGCTGTTCTGAAGAACCTATATAATAGCAAGAACCTTTTTTTAATCTCCAAAGAACCACACAGCCCTTTATTTTTATAATATATTGAGTCAAATCTCTTGCTAAAGCAAGTCAACGCAACACGGTAAAGCATACATTTTTTCCTATCCTAGTTGTGTTTTTGTTTATTATCTAATTTCAAAACATTTACTTCAAAACTTGTTGATGATTGTTTAGCGAATCTCTGGAACTGTCAGGCCTCACCTTCATTATTCGGAAGCAGAGATGAATGCAAGAAATGATTATACCGGCAGCCCCAGTCATTATCTTATCAAACAATGGCAGGCCTGTTCAAATTAAACATTCTTCTGTTGACAGGTGTGTACGGATGTGCTGCTTTTACCGCGTGCCTGGTGCGCGTTTGCGTCTGGGGTTGTGAGTGTGACAGACAGGGGTTTACTGTGACAGAGAGACCCACACACACTCCCGAGAGACACTCTCCCTCCCTGACAGACAGTATAACACAGATATCTCATCTTCCAGGTGAAGGGGTGTTTATATGTGTGTGTGTGTGTGTGTATGTGTGTGTGTGTGTGTGTGTGTACGTAAAGTACACCGCGTAGGAGTAGCGTGACAGACAGAGGCGCAGTGTGCGTGTGGGTGTATCTTGATAGACAGAGGTTCAACACAGCAGAGGCAGATGAAGGTGCTGCCCTGATTCAGCTGTGGACTGTTTATTAGAGAAGGAGGGAGGGATAGACAGATAAACGGAGGGATAGACTGATTGGGGATGGGGTAGATCAGGTGTTTCTCACCCAGCCCCTCATTAATGGCTCGTTCATTATTTCTGATTTAGCACCGAAGTGCTGCAGTGGTGTCAACTCTTAACTTCGTTCATTAAATCATTAATTTTTTTCCAGACGGTAAGTGAGGCCAGTGTAATGAAGCCATCACAGTCTCAGCAGAATTCACCCCTTGTTAAGTGTCTCTTGCAGGTTGTGAATGGCAGTCACTGATTAACAGCTTCCCCAGTGTCTTAATGACGGCACTTATCAATGGTTTTCCATAGATCTGTTTGGGTAGACTTGTGTTGCATGCATTATAATTGTTTGGACTACTAGGCTATGTATTCCTTACATTAACAGAAAGTACTATGGTATTGGCTATTTTATATTTTTATTTGATTTTACATTTACATTCATGAATTTGGCAGATGCTTTTATCCAAAGCGACTTACATAGCATTCAAGGTTTACATCTTATCAGTTTTTGATTTCCCTTGGAATTGAACGCATGCACTTGGCTTTGCAAGCACCATGCTCTACTTTTTGTTTTGTTTTGTTTAGTTTCGTTTCTGGACATGGTATCATGGTAATACCAGAGATTTCTGGACATGTACTATGGTACCACTTTACTCTGGTATTCTTTGAAGTACTGTAAATACTATAGTGAATGAATATGAATAAGGTGATAATTTCAGTATCGTGGTATGTATCAAAGTAACATGGTATTGCCATTTGATGCCATCACTGTACCGTGGTACCATTGAAGTCACCTTTGGTAATTGTAGGCGTACAATAAGAAGAGGTTAAAGCCCCAAAAGCAAAACAAAATATAAACTAAACAAGCTAAATAAAGACAAAACATAAGTAATCTAGACTAAATATAAACAATTATTTAAAAAAATAAAGACCTGCCCTGTTAACTGAAACAAAACAAAATCTACCTAACATAAACAAAATACTGACAAACCCTAAGTAATTTAGACAAAATATAAACAGTTATATAAACAAAATAAATACAAATCTCTCCTGGTAACCGAAAGGCTATAGGTTTGAATCCCACAAGGGGCGTTCTGTGAGCTATATGCATTTTGTCCTGGAGCAAAGCACCTAATACCAGGTTATTCCTAGGGGATTGTGTCTATAATGGGGGAAAAAAAGACCTTTAATTGTTACTCTTTAAGTTTGTGGTTTATATTATATGAATAGCAAGGCAAACTGGTATGGTAATCATGAATATATTGACTGAATTTATCATCATCATCATCATCATCATCATCATCATCATAATCCACCATTATATCCAGCCCCACTAGAACACCCAGTTGTTGTCACCAGTCCTGGGATGTCAGTTCAGGAGTTGAGAGCAGGCCCAGGTACCTGAAGAAGCCTTGATAAAGCTCTCTGAGCCCTCTCCTCCCCTGTTATCTTGTTACTAATGTTTTCCTCTCTTTACCTCAGGGATTTGGTGGCCTCCAGGGTCTGCCATCATCAGCAGCCAGCAAGCTGTTTCCAGGCAGCTCAGAGGCAAACAAGTATTGTTGAGTGTCATATATGACAACGTGCAAGTCTTTTTTCCACTGTGATCTGGCACAACGCCACATGTTAAAGGGCATCTTGCCTTTCCCACCGTAAGTTTACTTCCTTTCAGGTTTTTTTTTTTCTTTTCAGCCTCAATATAATGGTGATAATACTGGATAAAAATGTATGCAGAAGATGCAAAGTTAGATTTAAAGTTCAGATAGCTTTTTTGCACAATATTATCTTTAAAAAAGATCATTATTAATTTATTAATGCAGATTTATTGATTTTGGTATTATTATTTCATGAGAACTACCATTAAATATCACAATATAAAAAGTATGTATGTTTTTTTTTTTTAAACAGTTTATATATATATATATATATATATATATATATATATTTGCAGCCTAATATGTATGTATCCAGTCCAATTTTTATTTTATTTATTTTTTTTGTTACCTAAAAACCTGCATTTGTAGTATGGACTTAGTTGTCAGTATGAAGTCCAAGACCACTGTTGTGTGATCCACAATAACTAAAATTATTTTTTGTTGCTGTTTAACAAAAAAATTGTGTCTCCTGGAGCACACTCTTTTCAGCATAGTTAAACCGCTTTCATATTCACTTCAAAATATGTGGAGAGAAATTATAAATCACAATGGAGCGCAGCACTTTGAATGCTGTAATATGCACAAATGAAGCCCAGTTGATGATTCTGGCCAAAGGGAGTCTTGTGATCTTGCAGCATGACCTTTTTTTTGGCTTCTCTCCTCCTCAGTGTGCATTTAGTCTCCACCACGACGCTAAGCTTGACGTGCCAAAAAGTTGTGACTTGCTTTTGAAAGCCATCCAGCCTTTTATAAAGGAAGTCTAGACAGTTGATTGGTTGTTTTGCATTAGTTTAGTGCTTCTTTTAGTATACTATTTTTAAATGGCAGATGATAGGTATTGCCAAATGTCATAGTGAGCTCTTGAATGTGTTTATTTATATAGTTTGCACATAAATATATTATTGTTGTTATTTTCATTTACTATTTTTCATTTATTATTTTTTATTTATTTGTATTATATATAATATATTAATTTATTTAACTAGAATTTGGGTAGAATAAAAAATATTTTACTCTTTTCTAGCCAGAACAGAGCTTTCATAACTAAGCTTTGAGTTTAAAAAAAAGACTTGTTAGGATGGTTTCTTTCTTTCTCTCCTGTGTGTGTGTGTGTGCGCGTGCGTGTGTGTGCGCGCGTGTATGTGTGTGTGTGTGTGTGTGTGTGTGTGTGTGTGTGTTTCTGTTCTGAACCGAACCCCCTCCCTTTTCACGCACAATAAAAAGGCACTTTGAATGAAACTTACTTAGCTTCTCTCTTGTGGGCTAATGAGGTTCTGTTCAATATGCTATTTTCCATATCCATTTGATGTGTTTAAATATTAATCTTGTGAAATATTAATGCAACGGGAGCCTTCAGTGGTGGCTGTTAGGGGAGGATAACTCCTGATAAGTGTTAATGTATCAGAAGCAGTGTAAATTTAGTGTGAGAGCTGCTCAGAGATCAGTAAGCTTTTTCTTTTGTGGTTACTAATGCTTTGACTTTTAATGGACACTGTGATTTTACTTGAATGATACTTGATGATACTTGAAATAAAATAAATGCTAACTGAAATAAAATCTAAAAATAAAATAAAAAACTTTTCAGCTGGTTGCAAGGCAACATTTCTCATTTTTATTTAGTTTAACTTGGTGTACTAAATAACTAAAACTAAAACTGAAATAAAAATAAATAAAATAAAATATGACAAAAACACACAACAAAATGACTAAAATTTGAAAAAAAAAAAAAAAAAAAAAAAAATAGGAAAAAAACACAAAAAAAAAGACAAAAAATTTAAAAAAAAAAAAAAAAAAAAAAAAAAAAAAAAAAAAAAAAAAAAATATATATATATATTTTTTTTTTCTT
>NW_015555804.1:198837-204122 GCF_001515605.1 Sinocyclocheilus anshuiensis | reverse complement strand
AATATAGAAATAGAAACTGATTCAAAATATGATTTTTTCAAAATATAAAGTATAATAGTATCTCAATGATACTGAAATAACACTGTGCTAAATACAAGTGTCAGCATTTTGACATTCAGGTGCATGTTTTTTTTTTTTTGTGTCTGTGATTTATCATCACAGTAACCCAAGATGTATTTTAATACCAAGTGTAAAGAGGGCCTTAAAAACATTAAAAATGTAAAAAAAAAAAAAAAAAAAAAGTAGTAGTAATGAATTTATCATTTTTTTAAATTTGTACAGGAACAGATTTGTTGTGTGTGTGTGTAGCAGAATATTTTAAAATAAATATATTTGTTTAATAAAAATAAAATAAAAATATATTTTAAAAGAAAATAATTTAATATTAATAAATTTAATCATTTGAATTATTTCAACTCTTTATTACACTGTTCAACTCACAGTTTTCAATAAGAATATAATAGCATTTTGTATTTTTGTGTGTGTGTTTAACATGTTTATGTACATGTTATGCCATAAACATATGGCTCTGATTAACTTATTAAATGATATCTTTTAATGCATTTTAAATATTATATATTTATTAAATATTAAAGATACTGCCCCTTTCAGTTTTGTTTACTTAAATCTAATATTTCTAATCAGTAGTATAGTTTCACTACTTGAAATTGTTTACTTGGCAACCTCCAACTGTACTGTAGTTTTCTCAGCACTGATGCATGTGTGTCTATGTATGTATCCTAATGCTCTGGCCCTGTGTACATTCTGGGCATGTGCTAAAAAGTGTTGGTCTGTTTACTGTACATTGGGGTCACAGCGTGCTGGGGACGGTGTCAGCTGGGTGGGCATATGGAAGTCTTGGCTGCTGGTGCAAGCAGACTGTGGGCAACCCTGGGTCCAAACTTGGGCACATTTGTTCTATAGGCAGAAGGCAGGGGCAACCCCTATACCGGCCACACTCTGAAGACCCGGGACAGCGGTCCCCACCAGATGCCTGTTTTTGTCCACACATTGCACTGCGCCATTTTGAGATTAATCTTGCAGTAATTTGGTTTCAAATGGTTAATTTGACTAAACGTCAATGTTGTTCAGAAGTGGTTTTGAAAGCATTTTAAGCAGATGCTCATTTTGTTATTACATTTTCTCAGACTTTGAATTACGTATAATTAAAAGCCTGTTACATCCTGCATGAAATGGTTATATAAACTTAAAAAGTGTTTTTTGGAGGGCTATTCTCTGGTGTTCATTTTGCAAACTCATAATCTAGTTTTGGAGTTCTGTTTATGTGATTTCATATGTCAGGCTGATTAGCTGTAAGAGTTAGTAGTGAATTAGGAGATCTTGACCCAACTGAGATGACATATCATGAAAATGGACAAAAAAGAAGAAGAAGAAACATGGCTCTCGGAACATGAATGTTTCATCAGCTTTACTGCACAATGCTGCTGAAAGCCTTGAGTTGAGTCTCTACCACACAATTGACCTGAAAGTTTAATAATAACTCACTCATGAGGTGCCGCATGTGTGTCAGGCTGTGTTTCTGCGTCTACATCTACATCTTTGCTCATATTTTCTACTGTATTTCTATGTGTGTGTGTGTGTATGTGTTTACAGAAAATGTGACACCCCCCCACCCCATTCTGGATGAAAAGGGTCCTGTGTGAGAGGAGAGTACAGCCAACCACATGGCAGGGCAGGCGCGGTGTCCTGGGCTGGGGCCGTATGGAAGGTCAGGGGGGTTGGCGAGTAGCGGCAGCCAGGACTCTGAAGGAAACAGTGGGAGAATGGGGCGACTTGAGCCCGCTGGTCACCAGCCAACACACCCGACCTCGAGAGTTTGCTTTCCTTGACTCTCAGTCTCAAAGCACTCCATGCAAAATGGTATGCAACATGACTCAATGTAGTTATCTGGTTAGCGTAGTAACATTGACGTTGCTGACATTGCCTGTTTTGACATTCTGAGCTTATATCTGAGTATAATTGACATAATCAGAGTTTATTTGTACAATACACTCTTAAAAATAAAGGTTTTCACAGTGATACCATAGATAAATCATTCTGGGTTCCACAAAGAACCATTCAGTACAGTTCCTAGTGTGAAGAACATTTTAATAATCTAAAGAACCTTTGACATTATAAAGATCTTTTTGCACAATGGAAAGGTTCTATGGATGTTAAAGGTTCTTCATGGAACCATAGATCCCAAATAAAGAACCTTTATTTTTAAGAGTGTTTGCCACTTATTATATGGTTGTGTACCAAATAAGTAAAGTATAGACATAAAAATAGTGTTTGTATTATGCGAGAAGAAAGATTCTGCGCATTGATGACGTGAGATGTGAAATTAGCGTAACTGTTGAAAATCGTTTACATGGGACAGTTTTACAGTTTAGCTGTCTTTATATAGAAATATTTGAACTCAGAATGCCACGTCTCACCAATAAGAATCAAGTATTTTAGTCATATTAACAATTTAGATATTTACACTACCAGACAAGATTTGGAATAATTAGGTTTGTTTGTTTTTTGTATTAATTTATTTTTTTGTATAGAAAAATAAATATTTTGCTTGCACAAAAATATTAAGCAGTAAAACAGTTTTTTTTCAACATTGATAATAATGAGAAACATTAAGTTAAGTTAAGTTTCTCTTTTATTGTCTCCCTTAGGAGAAATTTGTCTTAGGCAACCGGGAGAGCAGATCAAACATACAAATACAATCATATACAATCCTAGTAATAAACCAACATTACATGTTACCCATCACATTACCCTCACCCACACAACAATTTCAATCACTTATTCAATAATTTGACAGATAATGGAATTAGAGAAAATTTGTATCTTTTCAGCTTACAGATTGGAACCCTATATCTCCTGCCCGAGGGCATTAGCTCATACTCCTTATGGAGAATATGGCTTTGGTCACCAATAATTTTAAGACTCTGCTTCCTAACAGACCTCTCAAAAATGTCCTGAAGAGAAAGTGGAGACAACATACCAATTATTTTTCCAGCTCTTCTAACCACATTTTGAAGTTGTGACCTAAGTTTAACAGTCAAATTTCCAAACCATATTGTAAAACCATAACATATTATAGATTCAATAGCTGATCTGTAAAACAGTAACATGATAGTTTTATCCACTCCATTAACCCTGAGCCTTCGCAAAAAATGCAAGCGCTGACTAGCTCGTGTACAAACATAGTCCACTTGATGACTCCATTGCAGCTGAGAATCAAAGTAGATACCTAAATACTTATATGTTGTTACCTGCTCAACTTCCTCCTCATTAACTAAAATTGGACTATGATCACCCACCAACCTCGGGTCAAAGATCATTTCTTTAGTTTTTCTGACATTCAACATCAAGTTGTGTTCCTCACACCAATGCACAACCCCTATTATCAATAACTAAGAACCAAATCAGAATATTATAATGATTTCTGAAGGATTATGTGACACTGAAGACTGGAGTAATTATGCTGAAAATGAAAAAAAGAAAGTTATTTTTAATAGTAATAATACAATGTGCAAATTGTATTTTTGTATTTTTCTGTATTGTCGATCAAATAAATGCAGCCTTGGTGAAAATAAGAGACTTCTTTCAGAAGCTTTAAAAATATCGTAACCATTTCAAACTTTTGGCCAGCAGTATACTTTATATTGTCTTAGAAAATCTATGTGAGAAACGAGATATTCTTATCTAGGAATTTTAATTTCACGAGAAAGTCTGCATGTCTTTATCACAAACCCCTTTCAGTCTTCATACAAAACAGTCTCCACACCAGTGATACCAAACCTTCGCCCGGTCTCGCTTGTGTTTTAAAGTAGGACAAAAACATTTTTTTCCCCATGAAAATTGCATAAGGCCAGGGCAACAAACATGGAAAAGGGGGCCATGTGAAATATTGAAAAGGTTGAATAATTCAGGGCATCCGGTCATGTGTTAAAAACAGGATTTTGGGGAGAGGGGGTGGAGGAGAAGGTGAGGCGTAAGGGGAGTGATCCCCCCGCCGCTCTCCACACCCACCTGCAGGGTGACAGTCCTCTCTCCTGGCCTGAACCCCATCTGGAGTGGGACGGGATTAGACCAGGCCTGACAAGAGTGCAGGAATAACTATGGAAAAAGTTCAACACAAACGGCTTCTGTTCTAGCTTTTTCCAATTGTGGGCTTTTTTTTTTTTTTTAGTATTACAGCCTTTTTCATTTCACAGTATAAAAGTGTGTTGACCATTTTACGAGTATTATTTTTCCTCGTTTGTACTTTACTTAGAATAAAATATTAAACAAATATTAAATAAACAATTACATATAAATTACATTTAAATAACTCAAAATAACATACATTACATTAAAATTATGCTGTGCCCATCTCTTTACGCAGCATTTTAAGATTTAAGACTAAAGTGTAGTTACAGTTCCCATGATCCTATGACTATTTGAATATTTATGTATAATAAATACATTCATCTGCTATGTTTATCATTTTCATATGTGCTTTTATATTTTATATGATATAAAATTAGCGTTATCTCAGAGGACATCTATGGACCAATTATTTGATTTTTTTCCTTTACCAATCACCCTTCACATGAAAATGTGTTGGCCACTTTAATAAAAAAATAAAAACATTATTTTTTAAATGTATTTTAAACTTTAAAATATTGCATGAATAAAATAATAATAATAATAATTTAATTAAGTGAATTTAAATAATTGAAAATAATATAAATAAAATGATAAAAAATAAAATGAAATAAAATAAAATAATAAAATACTGGTTATGCTGTGTACATCTCTTTATGCAGAATTTTAAGACCACAAAAGTAAAAAAGGTGTTAAAGTTTTAAAGTTCCCATGATCCTGTGAATATTTAAGCCAGTCACCTGTATAAGACATAAATACATGCAATTGTTATGGTTATTTTTAACATTATGACATGTACTTTTATATTTTACAGGATATGAAAAGTAGCATTACTGCAGAGGACATCTATGGACCAACTATTGATTTTCTTTCCTTTACAAATCAGCCCTCACATAAACCCTGAGGTATTCTGCCACACACGCAATCGCACACACACCACGTCATCCTCTCTGAAGTGAACGGAGGGGTGGATGAGCTTCTCTCGTTCTCTCACACACAAAAAAGTGCATTAGGGGCTGGGAGGGGTACATGGCAACTGCTCGCGTGCTGTCAGGATAGATTAGTGTGACACGACTCATTCAGACGTTCAGCTCGGCAGACAGGCTCGGGGGAATTTTGCAGAAGGCCGTACGAGA
>NW_015555804.1:195597-198549 GCF_001515605.1 Sinocyclocheilus anshuiensis | reverse complement strand
CGTGTATACACACACACACACACACACACACACACACACACACACTCTCACTCACTCACTCCCATCGGCCATTTTCACTTCTAGTTCTTAGAATCAGACAATCAGTATTTATTTATATTTATAAACCTATTACATTTGTACATATTGTGTGTTTGTAAGTATTGTTGTATAAACGTGTGTGTGTGAAGTGATTTAACTGGATCTCATAAATGTCATCTATACAGAATGGATAGTTTTAGTTTGTTGGTTTTGGTACAAGTTTTATTGGGGGTGTTTGGTACAAGCAAGGTTTGGTTTGTGTTCAAGCAAGACAGAGTATGTTTGTTCTCTGTAAATATCAGCAGGCCAACTCAGGTCTCCTCCTACTGTTTTGTTTACCAAAATGAATGACCCCATTACATCACTGGCAGGGGAAATGCAGCTTGGTTTTAACTTGTTTTTTATGCCATTTAATTGCATGTTTATTAGGCAAAATATTAAAATATTAGGCTGTTTTCAACAGCAAATCAGCATATTAGAATGATTTCTGAAGTGTCATGTGACACTGAAGACTGGAGTAATGATGCTGAAAATTCAGCTTTACCAACAGAGGAATAAATTATTTTAAATATATTAAAATAGAAAAACATCTATTTTGTAAGTTATAATAATGTATACTATTGTAATAATATAATATAATTATATATTTCACAATATTACTATTTTTACTGTGTTTTTGATCCAATAAACAGTCTTGGTGAACAATTTACCAATCCAGAAATTTTGAATGCTAATATACTTATATAAGTACTTTATCCAGGCAATTCAAACAAGCAATTCATCTGTGAAGATTATTCCGGATTATAATGTGTCTTTGAATTCTTTCCTCATAAATGACTTTCCTTTTCAGATGACATCACCAAGCCCTCTTATTTTTCAGCCCCGCCCCTCCAAACTTCTGTCATATAAAGATCACTCTTCACAATCCAGTCTACTCCTGATGGATAAAGCCAAATACCTCCCATTTTCTTCTTGTTTAATATCTGCTTTCTCGTAAATATGAAAGTAAAATCAGTTTCATTCTGGCTTTAAATATCAGACAGAGTGAAAAAAAGTGATCTTTGGAACTAATTTTACCATGTTTGGCCCTCCAGCGGAGCAAAATGTGTCACAAACCAAGCTGTTGTGTTTTTACATGAGGTAGAATATGTAGCGCAGCTCTCTGTCTGTCTCACCGTGCTGTAGCCACAGCAATGCTGGCTGAATCCTGCATGCCAGCCTCCCTGTCACTTACAATTAGACCGAGAGCACTTCCTCGCTTCCTCTGCTTTTACGCACACCGTCTTTCATTTAAAAAAAAATGGGCTGCATTTTTTCTTTCTGACAACATATATGCAGTTATGGACTTACAATGGAAGCCATAGATTTTCATTGTACAATGTAAGTGCTTTTCTGCACAAATAGAGTGGTTATTATTATTCACGGGGCAGGTTAGGGATTTGAACAAACCCTTAACCCTAAGTATTGCACTTCGGGACATAACGTGTGCCACATTGTTTGTGATATAAACATGAATGAGATTTCAAATCATGCGATTTGTTGAAGAGAGGTGCGCTATATTTTTATGTTTTTCTATTAACACGACATGTCAAAAAATCCCTTAGACTTATTTCAAAGGTCCCAAACCACATATTGGGACTCTTTTGACTTGGACAAGTCACTAAAAGTTGCTAAAACACCCAGAAGATCTTAGCAACCAATGGTACTAGTGTGTGCCTGTGAGTTTTGAATGATCAAGCATCACATTTTAGTAAAAAAATTGTCCATATTGGCTTGTATTCAACTATGAATATTGCTTTAAATTTGTATATGTAAATATGTATTCTCTCTCTCTCACTCTCTCTCTCTCTCTCTCTCTCTCTCTCCCTCTGTTCTTGCACTTGTCCCTGTTTTGGTAGCTGCCCACTGGTGCATTTAATAAAATAAAAAGGACTCAAGCGTGCTGTAGGCATGGTGCAAGGTGATAGCCGGATCTGCTTACTGTAAATACTGCACAAAAACCCCTCACCTCCATCACACGCAGAGGTGACTGTGACAACGAACCCTAGACGTCTTAAAGGACCACAGAACTTTAGGATGGTTAGTTGTTCGCTCTCCAATAAGAATGGCTATTTATCTAGTTCTGCTTCATTACATGAGAATAATCACAACATTTTGCTTCATTGCCTCAAGTGCTGAAACTGCACCGCAGACAAAAGGAGCGTGTGTGTTTGTTTGTGTGAGTGTGTGGGGAGGTGTTGCTAGTCCAAGGGGGTGCTTTCGGAGTGGGAACGTTTTGCTGAGTCCCTCATCAGCAAGTCAAGTTTATCCATCTGGGTTGGCAGGTTTACTCTCTTGTCCCTAATTTTCTTTTGTCCTCCGGCAGGGCCTCTCTGTGTGGCTCATATACAGACACACATACACGCATACCTCTGCCTGGTGACCTGGAGTGTGTGTGAGCCTCTCACCGGTGCTTTTAAGCCAAGCTGTGAGCTGCCGGCTGACCGAGGCCAAATCTCTGTGCAACCAAGCATGGACCTAAAAACAAACACATGTTGAATTTATTCATTTCTCACTCAGGTCATGTTATTATACCCTGTACAGATAACAGGATTTTTTTTATATATCTATAACTATATTTTTTTTTTTTCATTTTTAGTGGCATGTGATATTCACTACAATACACTAGTAAAACGTTTGAAATAATTGTGATTTTTTCAAAATGTTTTAAAAATAATTTTCTTATGCTCACAAAGGCTGCATTTATGTGTTTAAAAATATAGTAAAAAGTATATATATATATATATAAAATACATATAGAATATATATATTTATTTATTATATTAATAATGGATTTTTCCTTTATATGAATCAGCAGGGACCTGGCAATTCTTTACTAGGATGATGATGATGATGATGATTATTATATTTCAT
>NW_015555804.1:171219-195244 GCF_001515605.1 Sinocyclocheilus anshuiensis | reverse complement strand
TATGCATGTGTGTGTGTGTGTGTGTGTGAGAATACACAATATATACACTTAATAATTTCATTTTATTTTATTTCTCTATATGAACAGTATTATTCATTTAAAATGTGACAATTTGTACCTCTTATTACCATCCATTAGATGTTCAAACTTCATCACATTTTGTGGCTTATTAACTAATCTGGTAACATTTTCCATGTCTGTAGTCAAGAGGAACTTAACAGTTTACCTACTGAAGCTCCTTAATCAAATTACTGATTGAATGATGCTGTTTAAAACCTGATTACATGCGTGGTCTGAGCTGAATTAAGACACTCAAGCAGTTCCAAGGTCCATCAAACATTTGCAACAGCAATGTTTGCGATATTAGGTTAAATTGGTCGTAAATGTCTAGTTAGCGTTTCAAGAGAGAACTCTCTCAGCTTTTTGCTCAGTCTTCTCGTGCCGTACGGGACAACGGGTTTAGATAACTCGGCTCAATTGTATTCAGTCTCAATCCGTAATCTCTCTTTTATTGAAGTATTAAGGGCCTATAAGGGCTTCTAAGCTCTTGTGGGTGGCCGGTGGTAGCATCTAAAGAGCTTCGGTGCTGCTTCTTTTGGTCTGGCAGATCTTCTCGCAAAGCCACCACCGCTGAATGTGTCTGAATGCCATACCTCTCTCTGATTAAGTCCCCTGGCCTCGACCAGCCGAGCGTGAAAGATCAAATGTGCGAAAACAGAGGAGGGTCCATAGTGACGTGATAGTTATCTATCCCAGTCAATACAAGGGAGCGAGATAATGGGTGCACATGAAACAAGTGGGCAGCACTGACAACCCCGGACCTATTTGATCCTCCCCAGACCGTAAAGGGGGCTTAAGCCAGGCCCTGTTTCACATAAGAATACTCGGTGGATAATTAGCATACTCCTCCTCCCCTTTCACAGGCCGGCTGCTCTATTGGGTTGGCACCGCTTTGGTGTTTGGGACTTCACCCTCAAATGACCGATCTGCCCCTGTGTTGACCTAATGGCCTCTTTAGCTGACCACTTGATTAAGAGACTTGGGCGTCCTGTCACATTGCCACAGTTCACCTTCTGCGTTGCTCTGCTGATGTGTCTATACTAAGGCTGTCAGACAATAAAAAAATTGAATCGAATTAATTCAAATTAGTTGCAATCAGTTGTGCACAGTATTTGCAAAAAAATAGACAAAACGTGTCTTTAGATGTCAATATTTTGTTTATTGTCAAATTCCCATATTTTATGGATTCCATCCATCCATCCATGGAATGGTCTAACTTCTAACTTCTGTCTAACATTCTATCTAACTTTTTATCCATTGTTCTATCATTCTATCATTCTATCTATCTATCTATCTATCTATCTATCTATCTATCTATCTATCTATCTATCTATCTATCTATCTATCTATCTATCTATCTATCTATCTATCTATCTATCTATCTATCTATCTATCTATCTATCTATCTATCTATCTATCTTTTTTTTTTTTTGGCTGTATTTGCTGGGGGGTTTTAGCATCTCACGCCATGAGTGTTGCATTTTTTTTTATTTTTTGACTGCCAAGAGAAAGTAAACCCAAAACCTCTCTAACATCTATAAAATGGCAGTTTACATTTCTTTTTTTATACCCATTTTCTCACAAGATAAATAATTACTGTGTCATTTGGAATCGCTTTTATTCCCTTCTGTAACTTTGCTTGCATATTTAAGGCTGGTCTGTCCCGTAAATTCCCTGGAGGAGCATTAAAAACCTCCATACCCAATAGATGGCCCTCTCTACTACCACCTGCACCCCTCTAGAACACAGCCGTGGCAGGCTACTGCCATTTTAGCAAGTTACTTAGCGTCCGCTCTAGGGAGTTACCCAAAAACTGGACCACATTAGAGCCAGTGTCCCCTCAAAACACTCCCTCAATGTCATTATTTAAATATTTCTAAAGTTGTTTTTAACACATGTGCTCTTTTTGTCTTTTGCTTTTGTCAAAGTAATTTTAATGTGTTATGTTTGTTGGTTAACTTTTTTTTAAACATATATTTACAAACAATTGTTACATTTGCCTATCAAAAAGACGTCTAATCCCATTTCTAAAATGATAGAAAAAATTAAAGCATCTGAGTCAGAGATAAAAAAGGCTCCATTTGACTAAATTATTGTCCTGAATCTTCAGCAAAGGGGTATAATCCTCAATTGGGCCAATTAGCACAAGCCTGGGTTCACTATCTGCAGACAAGCCAACTGATTAGAGCTGACACCAGTCTAGTTCTCACTGCTGCAATGCCAGGTATGATGGGTCTACTTCAAAGAGCCTCTAGGCATCAGCAGGGCAAAGGATTGGAGGCCAATTTTTGCTGGCCCGCTAATCTCCCTGCCGCTACAGCGCTCCGCAGAACTCACACAAAACCAGCTTACAGTTGCACAATCAGGAGGTATTAAGGCCTGGGTCTGAGAGTCATGCCAATTGCCTTTGATTTTCTGATCGTCTGACCGAGAGGATGATCACACGTCCTGCCATATGTTTTTAAGGCATGCCTGTGATTATGTGGTTAAGTACTGCAGTAAAAATGTCTTTATAGACATCTAATCTTTACGTTTAGATCTAAACTCTTGACTGAACAAAAGGTTATTCATTAGGCCTGTTTTTCTATATAATAGCTAGGATCTGTATTTAGAAAAACTGTGTTTCTTGTTTTATGGTGTTCCTTGTTTTATATTTATTAGGAATGCACAATATATTGGTATAGGCCTGTATTACACTGTGTAATAAAAGTTAATAATTAATAAAAGTTAATAAGTCAATAAAGAAGTTAATAAATTGGTAAATGAAACAAAGATTATTTGACTATTACAGCAAAACACGATTTCATTTTTTCTACTACAGAATTTAACATTTAATTTAATGTTACATGTCGTTACTTTGTAATAATTTGTGAATTTTACCAGAAATTTCTTTACCAGAAATTAATCGATAAAAACATTAATAATTTAGTAACACTTAAATGTAATCGTTAGCTAATCTAAAAATATATGTATTTAAATAACATTTTAATTTACATAAATTTACACTTTTAAAAATATGTTTAAACAGTATAGTATTTAAATATCTGCCATAACAAGAAATGTTTGACTTTTCAGTAGCCAGAATTAAAACATTGGGACAACCCTAATGTTTACTCATACGAGTACTATCAAAATATATGCAATAAGTCTTTTTTTGTTAGGTCTGTCTTTAATGGTGATTCCACAACATGTAATGGTGGCTGTTAGTGTGCATTAGTGAGTGGGCAACTTGACACATGATTGGCAGGTCTGTCTTTGGAGAGGGTTCAGGTAAAGGCTGATCGCTGCCAAAGGAAGTTATGCAACTGTTAACTGATGAATTCCTGATAGATCCTGACCAGCAGAATGAAGTGGGATACTTACAGTATGTCACAAAGCTTCATATCCAGAGCCCGTTCAAGGGGTTTCCAATTGGGAAATTGGAAAGTGTTTTTCAGTGCTTCACATTAGATTAAAATTTGATGAACATCACTAAAAATCGTTTCTGTTTAATGCTGAGCTTAGTTGTAGGTGGACTTACAGTAACATTCAGGTACGTTAGCCTGAGGCTACCATTGACTTCAGGACAGGTGAGCTATGTTGGATTAGTTTCTTCACACTGGAAGGTGGTCTAAGGCTTGGCTAAGAATGTGAAACAGGCATATAATTAAACTGCTTAAGCGGTCGGAGATTGAAGCTAATGAGAAATTCATCACTGACAGGGTGAGAAGTTGGACTACATGATTGGTTTCAAGTTAGCTCAGCTTGATTTGCTTTGGAATGTAGCGCATACAGGCATTGCATTCTCAGAGGTGTCACTATTGTGATGCTTCTGTTAAGTCATTTTGAGAATCTTAAAGGGATAGTTTACCCAAAAATGAAATTTACCCCTGTAATTTACTCTCCCTCAAGCCATCCTACGTGTATATGACTTTCTTCTTTCAGATGAATACAATCGGAGTTATAATTAAAAATGTCCTGGCTCTTCCAAGCTTTATAATGGCAGTGAATGGGTGATATTCCAGTAGAAATCCAATAAACTGCGCCAAGCCGTCATGAAATAGTGATCCGCATGGCTCCTTGGGGCAGTTAATAAAGGCCTCCTGAAGCTAATCGAAGCGTTTTTGTAAGAAATATATCCATATTTAAAACTATATAAACCGTAATCTCTTGCTTCCGCTAACTGGCCGTGGTGTTCCAGCGGATGACGAAGGACGTAGGTGTAGCGTAAGCTCTGGTGAGAATATACTAGTCTCGAGAGAACCAAATTTTGTTTACAAGAGCAAAGGAAGCAAAGTTTCCTTTGTTTAGCAAAGAAAAACCAGTCTCCTATTGGCTTGTATCAAAATCCTCCAACATTTTTCTTTACAAATCCTTATTTTGTACTTCGAATTCATGACCGGTGTTTTGTTTTGCTCTCTCCTCTGCACTTCCACGTTCATCAGTTCTTAACAGAGCTTACGCTATGCCTACATCCTACATTATCTGCTGGAACGCCACTCTCTCGTGAACGTGCGTACTAGTTAACAGAAGCTAGAGATTACGGGGGTAATTTTCAGTTTTGGTGAACTATCCCTTTAAGAGTTTTGTTGTACCAAAATCCTAAATTTATCAGCCACTTTCTTTATTTCTTGCTTTATTCTTGGTTCCAGGTTGTAGCCGGAGGGGAAACTGCAGAGTCAAAATTGCTCACTTGGTCAATCGGGTAACAATTTAATATGCTTTACTAACGCGCTATTTAAATAAAGATGACTTGACTTGATTTGAATGATAAATAGACTTGTTAAATACTATATGTACCAAATATGGTATCTTTATTATGACAGATTTTACTTTCATGGAGCTTCCGAGATGCATCTTTTTGATGCACATTACACAATTGGTCCTGCTAATATGAGTATTTTTATCACCCATATAAAAAATAAATATATGTATAGTTGATAACTCTGTAATGTGATGTGTACAATTAATCAATGACCATTTTAGACTCTTTTTAGACCATCAAGCTCAAAACATATGAATGGGATTAAATGGATTCATATATTTATAAGGTATTTTGTATAATGAAATAGCAAACAAATTGTAAGTGGTTTCTGTTGTTGGAAGCTCTGGCTACAAGCCGAGCTGCTGGAGTCTAGGTCACCAGTTCAGGTCCTTGTCACCTGGAGTAGCGCTCTTATCTGGGCTGTGTTGTCAGATCCTGTCATGACATCTGTGCTCCTATTGGCTGCAATCTAACCTGAAACATGTTGGCATCAGCCTGCCAGAGGTACAGTGATGGGGAGAGAGATAGATGAAGGAAGAGAGTGGGAAGGAGGAAGATTGGCGGAGAAAGGGCAATGGTACAGACGAGACAGCAAATAAGGACAAAAAGGGGGGTCAGCATGGGGACTTGAGATTGGGAATTCAGAGCTTGAATTTTGTTCTTGTGCTGTTGAGAAAATACATGTTGGTGGGATTTATTATGGTCCATGTTATGTAAGATACAAGGTGCTGTTTTGAGTGCTAAGGGCAAGATGGCCACCGAAGTGATCACTGGTCAATTTGAATGAAAGAAAATGCTTGAATGAGTAAAAAAGACTTCTATTATGTTCTTTGCCTACTTTGTCCTTACCAATTAAGTTCTCAGTAAGCAAACAGTTCTGGCTTTGTGAGTGTAAAATATTATGAGAGGCATGTTAAAAATCCTTCTTAAAATAATATTCCAGGTTCACTATAAGTTGAGCACAACTGACAGCATTTGTGCCATATTGTTGATAACCGCATAAAAACTGCCTACAATTTTGACACTTACAATGCAAGTGAGTGGGGGCCAATTTTTGAAGCATTTTTGAGAAAAAAAAGAAGCTTTTAATATTTTGAATTCCTCTTCAGTATTAAGTATTCTCTATGTATGTCAGATGCTACTTGGGTCTTTTTAACACCTATAAAAAAATGCATAACATAATTTTTGAAATGTTTATTGTTGCATTTTCAAGTTCTCAAGTCCATTTTATGCTGTAATGGCATATCTCACTCAAACTCTGCACGGCACATTGATTCGGACATATGTTGAATAATCATTCAGAATGTGTGACTTTGCACTAAAATGTTGAAGAGGTTAATGTGTCTGGAAAAAATATGTTTGCTTTTCATGCAAAGTAGATAACTTGAAATGAATCAGAATGCAAATTTTCACAATACTATGTAAAAATAAAATATAACTGAGCTAGTCTTTAAAAACTGGTAGACAGGCGCTATCATTTTCTGCACAGTTTATTTTAATGCCTGTTGAAAAATGGTGAAACCCTTGACAAATTAGTGTTGCGAAGGGTCACAGGTCATAGTTTTTGCCAGAGAGTAAACGTAATGTAACGTTTACCAAAATGGCCACTTGAGTGGATGAGAAAGACTGTGAAAGGATAAGCAAACACTTAATTTTGTTTATCTAGCAATTATATTAGCATTACAAACAACCATAAGTTGTTAAGTCCTTTGATTTTCAAGTATCAATTGTGTAAAAACTCTAGTGTTGAATTGGAAGGCATGTGACTGTGGTTTTGGCTGAATTTATTGTTATCAGCGTCCCAGGCATCATCCGCCACCCTCTTGTCCGTATTCAGAGGGGGAAGTCCAAAGGTGGAATTTTGATCCAGGCCATAGAGTGCCATATAGCCAGGAGCAATTCCTGCTTTGTCTCCGCTGGCATTCAACTTAAAAATAACTTTCCCACAGTTTGTGTCTCATCCAAATATGGGCTGGTGCAAACCAGGCTGTTGTGTCGGATGGAAGCTTGGGGGTTTGGGGAGCCCCTTTGATGTGTGACTCAAATATAAATGTCCATTAGACAACTGTATGATAGTAACTCAAATGCTTATTTGCCATATAAAGTAAGGCTGCGATATGTGTGATTTGGCACTTGCACTTCTAAAATGACTAAAGGTAATGAGAACTAACTGGTATCACTCCTTTCCAAAATAATTAGTGTATTGTTATATATTGCCTATATTTATTTAAATAGTCTCATATTGGAAATTACTGCAGTTCAAAGCTGTCATATGCCTCAGTACAGTCTCTTGCAGCTTTACCAAACAGACAACGTGACCGTACGCATTTTAAACACATGGGGAATTGTGTGCAACTAATGACGGTTTATCTACATCAGGCTTAACACCATATCACATTTAAATTACAGTCAAAAATAGATTGAATTTTAATACAATTGTAATACTTTTTTTTTTTTAAATATAGGGTGGCTACTAAGTGTGTGTATTATGCATGTTATATATTGTAGATGTTTTTTTTTGTCATATTAAAATATATTTTAAGTTTTAGGTTTTAATTAAGTTCAGTTTATGCAGGGCCAAACAGAATATATATTTTATAAAATCTGTGCGTATATAAAATATATATTCTGTTTGGCCCTGCATAAGCTGAACTTAATTATGACGTACATTTATATATTCATGTTTTTTATTATTATACTGTATTTACAATTAAATATAAAACTATAGATAAAGAATGTATATTCAGATTTATAAATAAATATTTAGATTTACTTTCATATATTCAAAATTAATTAAGTTTATATTTAAAGTATAACTTTATACAACATTTATATATTTATATTTGAAAGTATACAGTTATAACAATATATTTGGATTAAAGTAATGTATAGATTGACAACTTTATCACTCTAGTCAGATTTCATCACCCTAGACTTTGAGGTAGTATGCACATTTTTAAGCCGTCACACAAGTTTTTAAAGGGTTGCATAACTTGTGTGCCCTGTTTTTGGTCTTTTTGTGTGTGTGTGTGTGTGTGTCTAGTGGAGGATCAAGCAGTGACCATCAGGTCCAAACCCCACAGGTAGCCTTTCAGAGAGGTTGTATAGAGATGTACCAGAGCACAGATAATAAGTATTGATCACCGAAGAATGTACCTTATTGTTGAGTAAAG
The DNA here is from genome assembly GCF_001515605.1 of Sinocyclocheilus anshuiensis. Taxonomy (NCBI): domain Eukaryota; kingdom Metazoa; phylum Chordata; class Actinopteri; order Cypriniformes; family Cyprinidae; genus Sinocyclocheilus; species Sinocyclocheilus anshuiensis. The sequence continues at coordinate 187,267 of NW_015555804.1, read as the reverse complement.
ATTGTTCACATAAAGAGTAACACTACTTCAAAAAAGGGTGTCTGTGTAAGTAGATCCGCCTTCTATTTTGTGGAAGATTTTTGAGCCCCATTGTAAGCTGAGGATGATTTTAAATGTGTGGCTAAGATAAACTTTCCCATTGTCATTAATGAGGACAGCTAATACTGAGTGACAAGTGCATTTGGAGAGGGAGAAAAAAGAGCTGTTAAATTTGTCAAAGCAGATCATTTCAACTGAGCAAACTTAAGGCCTTTGGGGGGTGTTTTTTATTCTCATGAAGCTGTAGCCTTGAACCATTTTCAAAACATACAGAAAAAGCAAAGAAATGCAGAATCTCGTCTATTTTTGCTGTGTCAGAAGAAATTAGTTTTCAGTATCATTTTGGCATCTTCAGAAATCTGTCACTAACACTGATGTGTATACCTACCTTTTTCATAAATCGTTTTAGTCTTTTTTATGGATTTCTAATGCCAATGACTGATGAAAGTGACAATTTTGCAGTAGCATAAAATCATCAAAACATTCAAAGATAAGATGTTCGGTAAGATTAAGATTTTTTATTTTTTTTTACATTTCGTATGCTCACCAAGGCTGCTTTAATCTGATACAGTAAAAACTGTGAAATATTGTGAAATATTTCAATTTTAAATAACTGTTTTCTGTTTTAATATAATGGCAAAGCTGAATTTTCAGCAGTCATTATTCCAGTCTTAAGTGTCAAATGTTTCTTTTGAAATCATTGTAATATGCTGATTTGGTACTCAAGAAACATGTATTATTATCAGTGTTGAAAGCAGCTGTGAATAGAATGAATAGAAAGTTCAAAAGAAAAGCATTTATTTAAAATAGAAGTCTTTCCATAATAAATGTATAAATGTCTTTACTGTCTTTTTGCTCAATTTAATGCATCTTTGCCGAATAAAAGTATTTATTTATTTAGTTTTTTTTATTAATATTGTATTGCCTCCAAACCTTTGAACAGTAATTTATAAAAAATTAAACAAGTTGTTGTTAATGTTTGTATTAATGGTTTGTGTAAATATTAGACATATTAGATCCGTTTTTAAACACTACTTTCATTTTAAGTCCCTAGTTTTCATTGGAGATGAGTGAAGGTGTTTGCAAAAACATTAGAGAGTAAAAATTTAGTCATGCTCATCACTTTTATAACGTGATGGGACTTTAAAAGCTAAATCTGTGAGCAGCTCATGAGGTGAAAGCATGCTTAGTAATTTGCATGTAAACTGCAATGTTAATACCACTGTGTTTTAAAATGTCAACAGACCAGAATTTGACACTCACCTTATGATGCAACAATTCACCTGTATAGGGTCCTTGAATGGGTTTTCAGCATGTAGAAAACATGTTGCATTATTTGTTGTTTGTGTTGTGTTCTAAATGCATGATTTATGTTTTCAGATATGTCCTAGGATATCAGTGTCAGCTCACTCAACTTGTCAACTAATATTTTTAGCATGTTTCTCAGTAACAAAAAAATCTCATGAAGCCTAATCTCATGAACTGACGATAAATGTATTTTTAGCCTTTTGCTTTTCGCTTTTTTCAATTTCCATTTTACCTCTTTGCAAAGTTCTCTACTCGCCCCCTGTGGCACCTCTGACACTGTTCGCTAGTTTATGCCAGTCGAGCTACAACAGATGCTAATGCAAAAGCCACTGTGTCCCTTTCAGTGTCTCTCTGCTACATTTCCACAGCTCCCAAGTCTCTGCCCTTAATTCAGTCTGTTAGGCTATTCATGTGATAACTATCTGAGGAGATAGTGCTACGAGAGAGTTCTTGCGAGCAAGCCATTCCCTGTTCATGGACCCAGTCACTTTTGCTAAGAGCTAACCGATATCAAACTAAGATGAGAAAACTGTCTTATCTGATCTCAGCTTTTTCTGTAAAGTCGAAAAAAAATGCCATTCTTTGTATTACAAACCAAACAGAAATACTAACCAAATCAACCTCAGTACTTCTTTTTATTACGTCCCTGCCTTACCTTTCATACCGCGGCTTTGAAAATTGATGCCCATTTGGCAGATGCCAAAGCTCTTAGCCGACACATTGTGCAAGAAAATATGACAGGTCTTAATTATCAGTAATGAAGCAGGAATAAGCTGCACACTTAGATATAATATACTAAACGACCTTTCAGGGGCTAGGAGTGATGATTAAAGGTATCCGTTTCATGAATCATGCCTCATTTAGTCGCTAGTCTTTTGTGTTGGCTAATGAGCGCGGAGCGACGTTTTTAAGTTGGACGTGTAAATGGTTGGAAAGTGTAAAAGCTGATTAAACTGATTTAGTGTCTTGAGACAAGTCGAACATTACTTTAGTTTAGAGGAAGCTGCCGTCTTTATCGCAGGTTTCGCATAGAGCTGATAAGGACTCTGCAGCTGTCTCATGCTGTTTATTTTATTAGCATGCGCAGAGATTAGCATAGCCAAGGGAGAGAAATTGTACTTGGCTCTTTGTATTCATGTAATGACAGTCTTTAAATGCAGTATTAATACATTATTATTGTGGAAGTAGAGGAAATGGAGGAATTGTGAATTGCTAAAGGCTAGCATGCTAATCTTTTGATCTTATCTGTATGTTTCTGTACGATCTGCTTACACCCTAGTGACAGTTATGTTTAGGGGTGGACCTTCATGCTGACTTTTTTCTAAAAATGTTAAATTTTTCACATTAATACGAAATCATCACCTTGTAAAATAGTTATGTTTTCCTGTAAAATCGGGTTGGAATGCCACATTTAGGCTAACTTCACTGGGGCAGGTACCTGTTGTCGGCTGCTTTCCATGGGCATCAATAGTGCAGTGTTTGTGAATAATGTGGAGTCGGAAATATTGTAATTATGAGTTCCGAGCACATGAATGATTCAGTGAAGTCGTATTTACTAGTGGTAAACTCAGAATTCTAAGCTGTGATGTTGGAAGGGGCATATTGATTTGAAACATGGCTGAAACACTGATGTGTAGTATAGATATCTTTATCTATAATTAATATACAGTATAGAGATCAGTGAACAGAAAGCAAGTCTGTAGTCAATGTAGTTAACCACTCAACTTTCACAGTTTTCTTTAAATAGCTCAAATGCTGTATTAGAAATGAATTTTCATCATTTTCAATTCTGATGTAGTTATTTGGGTTTATTGTTCTCAATATAATTCTTTTTCATTGGTTAGGAAACTTCTGTGTTATATTTCCAACTTAAATGCTTGACATGTTGTAAAACTTTTATGTAGCAATCTGTTAACTCGCCTAGAATATAAAGCACCAAAATATGCTATGGTAAAATAGTATTTATTCAGTTTCTGGCTGAACAGTGTTGTTTTTCCATGACTGGAAAACACTAGCTGAACAATTAAGCCTGCGTTGATTAAGATGTAAATTATTTTTAATTAGAATGTAAATTCTTACATTTATATGAAGACATCAACTGTCAACGTTCCATGTGATATCTGTTTTGTTTTTTCAGCCCACCGCCTGAATGAAGCTTTCATCATTCATTTATGATGCTAAAACAATTTTGCTCTCCCTTTTGTTCTTCGATTCCTGCGTTCCCTTTTGACATTACTTTTGTTTGTATTGCCACTCGCATCCCATGCAGTAGTGCCTTGGGACTCCAAGGAAATTTGGAATGAAAATTGAGTTCATTCAGTGTGCACCAATTACTTCTGCTGAATATTCCTCAATGCAAATCAAGCCTGTGCTCATGAAAGGTCCACATGTATTTGAAATAATTAATTTTCTCCTCTTTGGGAAGCTCGCGCCAGAGCTTCTAATGTTTTATTGTGTCTTTCATCATACACACGCACATACGCACACACAGACTTATTCATTGACAGTCAATATTTCTGTTGTCTGTCAATTTCATTTCCATATTTATTGTGGGATGTAGATCATGCAGTAAATTTTAAACACAACGAGTGAAACTGGCATCGTAGATGCTCTGGGGACTGATGTCAGCTTTAGCCAGATCTGAATCAGGATTATTTGGCTAGGTTAATAAATGTTGGCTGTCTCAGGCTTTGTTTAGTTGAGCTACGGTGCACGTGTTTAGGATAGAGAGTGGGGAGGTGGTGTTGACTCCCTGGCTGAACCCAGGGCCCGAGCTGGAGAAGAAGAGCCCCAGGGTGGATGGCCCGATCAGGGTTAATCTGGGCTGGGGCCTGCCTCTAAGCCTTCTGGAGCTGACAGGGTGAGAGCCAGAGGCACCCTCTCTTTCCCTCACTATATGTGGCCTTGTTTTTTGAAACTGTTTGAATGTATGTGTGTGTTATTTAAGATTTTTGATGTCTCTATTTTAAATATTGTTGTAATGTCCAGATGATAATACATGGATGGATGGATGGATACTGCCTGTATCTATATCTCTCTGTCTCTCTGTCTGTCTGTCTGTCTCTCTATCTGTATGTCTGGTTGTCTATCTGTCTGTTCGACATGTTTCTTTCTATCTGTCTGTCGGTCTGCCATTTTTCTATCTGTCCGTCAACCATTTTTCTGTCTTTCTGTGTATGTATTTGACATGTTTCTGTCTATCTGTCCGTCCAACCATCCATCCACTGTCTGTCTGTTTGTCTGTCATTTTTATTTATATTTGTCTGTCTGTCTGTCTAGATGGATGGATAGAGTTTTATTTATCTAACATTTTGGTGATATAAAGCATACATTGCCATAATGTTCGGCTCTATTACCAACTTTTAGAAGCAATTTAGTAGTATGTTTTCCCTTAGCTTGTAGTAGTAGTGTAATATTGTTTACATTGAGACATTTCCTCAGATTTTTAAATTAAACTTTTGATGACCATGTTCCTCATGATGCTACTTACTGGAGTTTATCTGATCTTATTCGGTTGGTGGTGGGCGTTGCAGTTTCTCATTACTTTTTTCTCTCTATGTGTGTGTGTGTGTGTGTTTGTGTGTGTGTGTGTGCGTTTGGGATGTGGCACAACCTTGCTTTTGCTCTTCCAAATCCCTCTTTGGCCCCTATAAGCTAACTTGTTGACTAACAAGTTGTGGCTCTTTTCTCCTCTCGGCACTTGGTTCAAGACAACTACTTGAGACGGGAGGGGAACATTTATCCTAGAGGCCACTTGTGGCTACTCAAGCAGAAAGACATAACACGCTCTCTCTCTCTTTCCCTCTCTCTCCACAGCATTCCACATTTTTAATGAGTTTCTTCACAAACACTCTAGGGCCGTCTATTCTCTCTCTAGTACTGGCTAAAAGGGGATTTGTCTTAATTAAGGCCAGACATGCATGTTATAGCCCACTGTGCCCACACATTACTTATTAATCCCCTTTAGTTTGCAAAAACTGATGATGACCCTAATTTAATTTTTTTTTACATTTTTTATTAACTTTTACATTTTGTCACGTATTGAACATATATGCAAGCAGAAAACATTTTTTCTCTCCCTCAAATTTGGCTTTCAAAGGGTTTTTGTTTCAAAGTTTTTCAAGTCTCTTGAAGTGAGATTACCCCTTCTTGTTTGTATTTGTGTGTCTTCCTTTCTCCCTCCTTTAAAAGAACTGGTCCTTTATCTGTCCCTCCGCAATTACTCCACGTTTCTCTTCCATGCATGCGACGACGCTTTTGAAATGGCCCTCTTTTCTCTTTCCGAGCTATATTTCATTGTTGACGCTAGTGGGCTGTGTCTATGTATTTAGAGGGTAATTGGTGGGAGATACAAGGAGCCAGTGAAGTACATCTACTTATCTCACTTCTCTTTTTTAGCCCGCCCGAGCATCTTGGTGAGTGGGACAAAGCGCCCATAATGTCTGTTTTATACCTAGGTGGACAAACACAATCAAGGGCTGGTTCTGCATTGTCCTCACCGCTGTTTGAAATAGTCTCCGAGTGCATCGTTTGTGCCAGGGCTGGCTGTGGGCCCTCCAAGACGGCAACCTTTTGAAAACCCCCTCCCTCCTGTCGCTGAATGCCATAATCTAATGATTTCACTTACACCTCCCTTATTTAACACTGTCATGGCAAGCAAGGAATCAGCCATTTATAATTTACATGTCATTTGCTGCCTCATATTGTGTGAAATTTAATTACGGCCCCGCTCCGATTGTGGCCGGTGCTCGTTTGTCTCTGGCGGGGCTCACAATGCGGCATTGATGTGAGCCGGGGCGGCGCTGGCTGTGTCTCTTTTTATCTCATCACCTTCTGCTGTAGCCTTCAAGTCTGCTTGGTCCCTTCCTTTCAGTCCTTTGTGAGGAAAATGAGAGAAGTTGACCCCTCATTTTCATTTAAAAATCCAGAGGCCATCATATAAAAGATTCACGTTCTTTTCAAAGGATCCCATTCAGGGCTTTTAGTACAATGGAATAAACTGATATTTTTGTGCACAGAAAGCGATTACCGCTCTTAATCGTGCTGTAAAGATTTTCAGAAACTTTTGACTATGAGTGAATGCGGCTAGTCACAGGTGTCTGACTAACTAACGCAGATGTTGTTCGACGTTTAGTGATGTCAAACAACTTTGTGTGTGCATGTGTATGCAATGGAAAACCTCAAGGGAGGGAGGGTTTCTTTTCGGGCTCTGGCCTTCAGAATCTCTAATGGCTTATTATTCAACATTTTAGTCAGTTTCTGAAAGTTTCCTTTAAATCAAAGGCGCCGCCGCACTGTAATTGCAGGCTGCTCGGCCTCCTGCGGAGCAATTCATATGACTGTAATCCACCTGACAACTCAGACTCCGCTTCGAGCTGGCAGCCGGCCCGTTTCTCAGCCAAACACTAAAGTCTGAATTAGGAGGATGAAGAGGATAATTATTAGATTCAGAAACAGTTTCCCAGCAAAGAAAACTGTTATTCACGGCTGGGAAATGTGCTTATGACATTGGTTGTAAAGAGTGGTATTGGGCTTTGGTGTATGATGTCACAGAGAGGAGAGGTTTACTGAAAACAGCAAACTGGAACGCTAATGGCCGAGGCCTTTGTGAAAGGGTGTTGAGAGACACAGAAAGGGAGAGAGAAAGGGGCGAAGGAGCGCTGCTTGGGGTTGGATTACAAATCAAAGATTGCTGAAGTGGAATAACAGCATTCCACTGAGTGTTTGATGCTCACGTATACATTTCTCAAAATACTTTACAACACTTTTACTTATCCCACACCAATCATTGGTTCACTGTATTTGTGTAAAAATGTTAACAAGAAGCTGTGGTTCAGAGTTACATACATTATTTATTTGCAAGGGCAGATGTTGCACGGTTCATGAAAAAAGTGAAATTTCTGTACAATCTAATGATTGTTGCCAAGCAGGTTTCCTTTAGTACTACTCTCATATTCTGTCATTGGATGGCCACACAGGTAGCCCCGCCCCAAACTCACAGTATTGGTTGAGCCACTGTTGCTATGCTGAAGCTGGACTGATGTTTAAACAAACAGAGCAGTGTTTTGATAGTGCCACTGTGTTTATACTACAGGTCAGGTTTTTTAAGAAATCATGATATTCATCAGTGACATGTTAAACTGATCAGAAGTGACAGTAAAGACATTTATAATGTTACAAAAGATTTCTATTTCAAATAAATGTTGTTCTTTTGAACGTTTTATTCATCATAGATTCATGAAAAATCATGGTTTCCACAAAAATATTTAGCAGCACTGCTATTTTCATCATTGATAATAAGAAATATTTATTGAGCACCAAATCAGCATATTTAATAATTAATATAAAATAATATTTCACAATATTACTGTTTTTACTGTATTTTTGATCAAATAAATGCAGCCTTGCTGAGTAAAAGAGACTTTTCAAAAATATATTAAAAAAAAACTACCAGCCATAAACTTTTGAATGGTGGTGTAACTGCTGGTAAATATTAGGCTGGAATAAGAGATAGTGTTTTAACAAAGAAATATTATATTACCTTTAAGTTGTTCTGAAAACGTAGAATGAAAAAAAAAATCTGGGGAAATTTTAATGAGGCAAATCAGATTCAGTGACATGCTGGCACTTTATACTTGAAGATGTATGTAATCATTTCAGAGCCACAAACCCATATCCAAAAAAATGTTTATTGGTTTTCCCTTTGGGAAAATTAAGCATTGAGGCGTTAAACACCATTGATTTTTTATGTTGAATCTCATGAATGCAGTCTCGCTTGCCAACAACATGCAATATCCTCTGTGCAGCGAGTCATTTTACAGTAAATGTACCCAATAAATGGCAGTCAAAGGTGACACTGTAAATGTGTTTTCTGCATGTGCTGGAGGCTTTGTACGTATAGGAAACATGTCACAATCACTTTCATGTCTAGTCACTAGTCCCTGCAGGAATTTACTGGTTTAATCTGCACAATTAGTCCATGGTTATGACAAAAATATCATATTTTCTCTTCATCATCCTTCCATAAAGAGAAACAGGGGTTTTGCAGTAAAAAACAGGCAGTGTTATGTGAGAGAAATGCTAAATGGTGTTTTTGTTGGGTGAGGATAGTGACTATGAATATATTACCCAGAGGGCCCTGATAGCCATTGTTTGGCCTCAACTGGTTAAAGTTATTGAACAATAGACTTCAGTGTCAAGAATACCAGAAAGGGTAAGGGAGGTTACTATTGACAACACCATCTCTGCATGTTAGGTTCAACGTAGCAGAAGTACAGATGATTGCTGCTTTGCATGTGAAGGATATCGATTGCAATTTCTTCTTCTTTCAATCACACACATGCTATCAGAAGCATATTATAATCTTGTCTCCTAACAGACCTTCTTTCTGAGGATGGCATGATAACCGAAACATGACCTCCCCACTGTAAAACAGCAACAGACCTTTGTGGTCTCTATAGTTTCTGACAGGACTCGCAGTCACCTCCTTGCATTGTCTAGCTTGTAAAAACCGTCACTTCTAGAACCAGTTTGTGCTCTGAAAAGCCAAGAATAAACAAAACATCCATGTAATGCATCTCCTCGCTGTCCTCAACATAAGATAATATCTTATGCATCTTGCTATGTACAAAATGTAGGTCATGCAAATAGAAGTGTTGTTTTCTCTTTTTTCCTTCAGAAATGCACTTGTTGCACCACTTGTGGTGGTGGTTTCTGGCTTGAAAATAGCCTGTTTCTGATTCCCTCAAAACCAGTTCTGAACTACTAGTGACACCTTTCTTCAGAAATCGCTTGATTGCCTTATGAATTTCGTCAGAGTGGGATTGTGACTTCAAACCTGTTGCCTGATGAGAAGGAAAGTGATGCATAAATTCATCTTTAACATTTTGTTACATATCATATCTTGCTGTCAGACACATTTTTCATGTTGCAAAGCTTTCTTTTCTTTTTTTACATGCCAGTAGGATGTATTTTGACGTAGAGCCGTTATATATTACTAAAACAAACAAGCCTAGCTCGCCTTGTGGAACAAATCCTGTCTTGTCACGATCCTGTCTAACTTAGGTCATCGGACCACGACAGTGACCTCATAAAGACTAGATTAGCATTGTATTTTATGGCTAATTAACCCCAAGCCTACATCTTAAGGCTGGATCTACACACTGATTCTGTTGCCGGTGAAATGAGGTGCGTTGCTCCGTGTCGACGTTAACAACGCTGTCATTAAAATGCTTGTTTCGGTTGCAGTTATTACATGCTATATCACACGCTTTTAACAGAGATTAGCATCTATATGCATTTTACGTCAACATGCACAGAAAGTGTGACTGAAGAGGGTTAGATTGGATTTGTCCTATGAATATTCATTTTCATAAACTCCCCTCATTAATATTCATGCATTCTCTCACATACAGGTCCTTCTCGACACCTGTTTAAGTGTTTAGATGGCTTTCTCGTCATCTTTTTCAGCAGTAAAGTGAAAAATGAGAATTGAATTTATATATTACTATAACCCACCTTATTGTTTTATTGCTTGTTGATAATTTGAGGAAAATACATGTATACATATGCATTTGTTTTTTATTATAGTAATTGTTTTTTTTTTTGTTATATGAAATTATGTATATTGTTATTTATTCAAATGCAATAATTATAGTAATAATAATTTATATGGTGTTTTTTGTGCACTGGATTATGGGATGTTTGTGTATATGTGTGTGTGCTCAGTGTTAAATGTAAATAGCCTTCAGATCTGTTGTCAACATTCATCCCATTGTAACATTCACAATGCCTGTATGTTGCTGATATATTACAAATGACCTTTTCATGCAGGCAATCCTCAGAGAATCTGTTTTTCTGAGCAATAAGAAGAGAGCAATGTGCCCTTTACTGTCTGATTGGCAGACAGGTAAATATTTATAGAGTTGTGTGCTTCTCCATTCAGCTTCCCGATCCATGTGTTTGTGTTTTTTGCATATGGGTATTACAGATTTAAGTAAGACGACATTCATTGCCTTTTCTATTAGTATGTTTGATTTAATTACCCTCTCACCTTTAGAATCCATAGCACCCGAAGAACTTAATTTACCAGTCAGGATGTTTTAATGTAGTCTTGAAGACTGTTCCACCCTAGTAAAACATCTGCTCAGGTCTTGTTCCTGTGTCAGGAGTGCAGAGTCATTCAAAAGTCCCGGGGAACAATGGCGCGTAACTCTAGATGACTCAGGGCTTATGGGCCGGCCAAGAGATTTTTGTGTTTTTAACAGTAGGCTTGAATTTCGGTTGAAGATTACTGCCAGTCAGAGTTGGTGGGCCAGGCACAGAGCTTGGATTGCTGAAAAACAAGCTTAATCATCCCCTTCAAAGGAAAACCAAGAGCACGCACAGATGTCTAGATGTGTCTCTGTATGGCTTAAAAATGGCTTAAGTATGGTGTGAGTAAATAAATGTATTCAAATGTAAAGGTATGTAAAAGTAAAACAAGTTTCACAGAAGTAATGCAATGTACATTAATCTTTATTTAACTTTTAATCTGTCTTTATTTCATGACTTTTTGTCTTTAATTGACAGTAGGGATGCACAAAATATCAGTTCCATGTCTGCTGTTGGCAGACATATATAGTATAATATGTATATTTATATAGAGTTTAATATTAATAACACTAATCATTTAATAACACCATTAAATGTAATCTTTAGCAAATCTCAAAATAATTATTTATTTGTCATACTGTACATTATAATGTGATGCTTCAATTCACTTGTAGCATTTAAAATAACTGATTTTAGTTTTTAATTCGTTTTCTTTTCTCGGTTATGGGTCATAAAATTAAAAAATGTATCAGTATCTGCCTGAATTTTTTGGACTGACAGAATAGTGGAAAATAGTCAGGAAGATGGAAGGAAAAATGGAATGGGACTGGTTCAAGACTCAAACCTGCATGTCCATGTCAGCAGCACAACCTGTTTTGTGAGCATTAACCACTGTACCACAGCTCTAACATGCATATAAATCTTTCTTTATCACATTTAATGCTAATGCTAATTGTGTCAGGATTCCTTATTTGCTAAACGTGTTCCTTATACATTTATCCTTATAAGTACCTTGTACATTTGTTTTATTAGCCATTTTTGTTTTAATCATCCTCACTAGCATGAATGTTGTGTGGAAAATGTCCCAGGAACCAAAACAGTGACAGGAATTAACACCTAATACTACTGTCATTAGTGACTCTGGCCAAAGCTTTGGAATTCCTTTGATGCTGTTCTTATGGTAAAGGCCGTTTTGCTAATCTCTGTTTGAGGAAGTCATGGTATTTGGGTCACAAATTATTCACTCACATTAGTGATATAAACTCCGCTAAACTGCAAGTTGTTACTCCCTCCTGATATCCCGCTAACACGCGATCCTCACGCTCCTGCAGTGTTTTTGTTGAGGGATTTGTTTATGTCACGACCAAAAACATGTGTTTGGGGCAATCCACTGCTGAGCCATCAATAGTGTAAAGATAAAGTTACATTCTAGTGAGACTTGGGCCTGAAGTTTTGGCTCTAGTAGCGCAGCTCATTCATTGTTAGTGTTGTTAGCGTAGCTGTTTTTGTTATGATGATCTGCTATTCATGCTTCTTCTTCTTCTTCTTCTTTTAGCCTGGTCTGAGTGAATGTTTAGAGTGGCGAGGTTTATTTGAGAGGAGAGTTGGGTCTTTGCCCCATCCCACAGTTGCAGGTGGGGGGGTTGGTTACAATAGAGAAGCACTGCCATGCTGCCATCGCCATGATGGGCTCTGGCTCAGAGGACTGTGTCCTGGTCCAGAAAGACGCCGCTTTCTGTCTGTCTCACTGACTGGGGTGTCCTGAGACAGGGAGTCAAGGGTGAGGTGTATAGACTAGACCCCTTTCCATCTGCTGAGTGTGTATTTGTGTTTGAGTTGAGCTTGTGTGCAAATGTTTACATGTGTCAGTAGTGGCAGAATCACGGGTTCTCCATTGTATTGTATTATATATTATATTATATTATATTATATTATGCAAATTAAGTGTTTTTTTTTTGTTTTTGTTTTTTTTTAGAAATATAGTAAAAATTCAGGATATGGTACCGTATCGTATCGTATACATATCATATATCATATCATATATCATATTATCCAAATTAAGTGTAATTTAAATTTTATTTTTTTAAATATAGTAAAAATACACTTCTGCACTTCTGGGTGTATTTGTATTTAAGTTGACCTTATGAGTGAATGTATTATTGTTATTATAGAAATGTAGTTTATTGTATATTTGTATTTATATAATATATTTATATTTATGTTTAATTTTTTTTTATTATTTTTTTTTTATTTAAATGTTGTAAAAAAAATATACGCAATTATTTTTGTTATTTAGTACATTATTACATTTTTTTCCAATTATTTTAAGTAATTTTACTGTCCAGTATTAGTTTCAGAAGCATTTTTTTTTTCAGCAGCATTATTTTATCTTTCTAAATTATATCTGTGTTTCTCCATTGTTGAAAAGCAGCAGCTGCCACTGTCTGTGTGTTTTATTTAATAATTGTGCATATGTGAGTGTGTCATTCATGCTCAGCATGTATGGCCTGTTGTTTCTCCAGCTCTTTTTGCCAGCTGCTGTCACTTATCTGTCCTGCCTCTTACAGCATTGACACTCATCCCACTATCTGTTAAAACCTGGCCGGGGCCAGCCAGCTTTCACTACTGTAATCAACTGTAGGATTTGTGAATGGAGAGGTAATATGATTAAACACATTTATAGGTACAAAATATTACCAAAATCCTTTCTCTGAAAATTCCACCTCTTCAACATAATAAAATAAGCACAAAGAGGATGCCAGAACTCAAGGTCACTCGCTTTCCCATGCAATTTGAGCACAATGCTGTATTTAGGAAAAAATACTGTTTCGCAGTTTTGCAAATTTTAATTGAAAAAAAAAAGGCTTAATTATAGTTTGTACTTGGCCTGCATAGAGATGCATTTTTTTAATTGTATGATATTTTTATGCACATTTGTGCAACTAATTTTAAAAGCTTACAAACAAACCTCCATCATTCATCTCAGTCATTTATTGAGAGACTGTTTGACTGAATTCAGCTCATTCTTCCACTTTAGGTGAGCTGAAGTGTCACTTCACCCGCTGACTCTGTTCACAAGTGGTCGACCGCGAGGCCTCTCAATAAAGCTTAACCGTGCTAGTTCATTAAGAGAGCGATAAGTATCAGTATTTGGTCAGCAGAGCTTGTCTCTGCAAGTGGGCATCGAGAGGAGGGGTTTGGGGTTTCTGAGGACGTGTGAAGTGGCTATTACTCTAAATTACAAGCTTCAGTATAAAGCACTGGCAGGCAAAGGATACACACACTCATACAATGCAATGCTGAAGCATTATTGTTCAAGTACCAACAGCCACTTGTCTTTTCCCCTCTCAGACAGACTGATAACCCTTCTTTCTGGAAGCCTGGATTTACGCACAGGGCGTTCATTGGATAGCCTCCCACTAAATTAATAGCATTTTAATAGAACATACCATCATTATAAACCTCATTCAGTGTAACGAGTCTCAGTTTTCATCTCTTCTTTGATTTCCTTCTTCAATCTTTTTTTGAAGCATGCACAAAAAGGCTAATTGAGATTCAGATGCTTTATATGAAGTGGAGTGTCACATTGAAAATCTGGAATGTTCTTTTTTTTATTAGTATTGTTTATTGAAGCTTTAATGAAAAAAATCTGATTGAAATTTTATATATTTTATATTATATCTAAGTATATAAAATTTGGAATGTTCTTTTTTACTATAATTTTTTTATTTGCTATATTTTATTATATATTACAACATATATTAAGTTATTTTATAAATATATATAATCTAAAAATATATGAAGATATATTTTGAGATATGTTATATAATATATAATATAAATATTTATATAATAGTCACAAATAATTGCAATAAATATTTTGAGATATATTGAATATAGAAATAAATTATATATATATATATATATATATTAGGGATGCTCCGATCAGGATTTTTGCAGCCGATACGGAGTACCGATTTCTTGTCATGGTGATCGGCCGATTCTGATGCTTCAAGCTTTATATAGACGGTTTGATCAGGCGCACGCGCCTGGCCCGAAGTTAACTTCCGGTCTGTGTTTGATATATTATTGTTCTTCCATGTTATTTATATATTATTATTGACATATTTATTAAAATTCACTAGGAATGTGTTATTTAATCATCAATTGATCAGTATTGTTCTTCCCTGTTGTTTTGTTTTGTTTTGTTTTATTTTATGTTATGTTATGTTATGTTATGTTATGTTATGTTATGTTATTTTATTTTATTTAACGTTTTAGTTATTATAATGTAAATTAATTATAATTATTGAATACGTATTTATATATATCATCATATTTTGTTTTATATTTTATTGTTTTATTCTTTTAATATTTTAGTTTATAAATATATTTCATTTTGCATATTTTATTATATCTTGTAATTTTACAGTTTAAAATGTTTGGTTTTAAAACTACAGTTGGTTTTAAATGTTAGTTGTAAATTTATAGTTTTAAGTTTTACTTTGGGGCTTTTTGCCACTTCATTGATACCGCAGGAGAGGACAGGAGGTGATGGAGAGATAGGGAAAGTGGAATCATAGGCTAAATTTGAGCTTGTGTCTCCCAGATGAGCAACAGAGCTCATGGCCTTGTGTGCAAACCGCTAGGCCACATCTCATGGTTTCTTTTCATGACTGTCCACTGAAATCTTTTGCAGATGAACCTAAATTAAAGGTCTGTTGTTGTTTGTTCCTCAGCTGGAGAGAATAAAGTCTTGCCTCACTTTCAATCAGAGGTATGCTCCACCTCTGAAGTCCTCTTGTGACTAAACATACAACCAAATCAACTCAGATTCTCACAGCCATGTACATGGAACAGACATATCTAGGGTTTCCATTTCGAAGTGTGTTAAATGTGATCGCTGCAGGCTGAACGCGTGTCCCATCACAAGTCTCCTTTGCGTTGTGCTCACTGGTGTGAAGACATACGCGACAAGGCTGATTCTGACCAGCTTTCATACATGGATGGCTTATGTGTACTTTGGTTAACTTTTGGTATGTATTTATGTATGTATAGGTGTTCCTGTGGCTCAGTGGTATTTTGAGCCACTGGGATTTTGTATGCAGCTTCCAAAAGACAAAAAATAGCCGATTAATATGTTCTATATTTAATACATACTGGTAAAAAATGTATAGCCTGAATGCACTGTAAGTCGCTTTGGTTAAAAGCGTCTGCTAAATGCATAAATTATTACAATTATTATTATTATTTAAAATAAGAGAGAAAGTAGGATTTGTCGTGCTTTTGTGTAAGAAACGTTGACTAGGTTGTCAAACTTTCTTTGGCACTAATGCATTCACTAGACATTTACACTGATATTTTCAGTTGTTAAAAATGCACTTTTCAGACCCTCAAATTAGAGTTTTTTTTTTTTAATCTCCCCTATATATATATATATATATATATACACACTAAACAAAATTATAAACGCAACATTTTTGTTTTTGCCCCCATTTTTCATGAGCTGAACTCAAAGATCTAAGACTTTTTCTATGTACACAAAAGGCCTATTTCTCTCAAATATTGTTCACAAATCTGTCTAAATCTGTGTTAGTGAGCACTTCTC
>NW_015555804.1:168340-171040 GCF_001515605.1 Sinocyclocheilus anshuiensis | reverse complement strand
TTGTGAGGTGGATGGATTATCTCGGCAAAGGAGAAGTGCTCACTAACACAGATTTAGACAGATTTGTTAACAATATTTGAGAGAAATAGGCCTTTTGTGTACATAGAAAAAGTCTTAGATCTTTGAGTTCAGCTCATGAAAAATGGGGGCAAAAACAAAAGTGTTGCGTTTATAATTTTGTTCAGTGTATATATATATATATATATATATATACATTATGCTTTGTATATTACATATTTGATATATTTTACAATTGATTTGTTGAATGGTTGAATTTTGCAACAGCTTAAACTATTAATATATATTGTTTGCAGCTGGAATACAGTTCATAGATGCTTCATTCATCCAATACTCCTCAAATCCCGCACCATATTATATAATGAATTACCTACAATTAAATCTGATGGTACATTTTTTTGCTAACGTTAACAGTGCCATCTCATGATTTCAACAGTTTGAAGTTCTCTTCGTTTCTTTTTGTTGTCTTTAACATCAGCATAAATTTGCAATCCTAACTTCCACTCAGATCTTAATTACATCAATACAGGAAAACTTGACAAAAGATGATTGCCATTTCAATTTAGTTATACAGGGTAGTTATACGCAAATTATTTACATTTTCCTGTCTACTGTATCATTTTGTCTTTTTAGTTGTTTTTGTTGACGTGCCTAATGTTGGTTGTATTTTGTGTACGTGACGCACAGGCCAATCGCAGTCACACATACCTTACCGTTCTCCTGTAAGGATTCTTCTCTACATTTCCCTCCCTGCTGGGTCTCTCGAGGGGGCAAAATCACATTTTTTACCCTGCAATCATTCCTTACACTTACCGGTAAGATAAATCTATTGCTTTTTTTATGCTTTTGATTTCTTCTTTAGAATAAACAGTTGCTTGAGTTCTTTTTGTTTGCTACTTTTCACATTATATCCGTAGCGTGGTGTTTTGAACATAACATTGGCCCAAACGTTTCTCGAATACATGCCGATAGTGTTCATACAGCTGTGAATGACTTTTCTAACTATGGAACCCCACTTTTTTGTTTTTCATTCCTTTATGAAACAATTTAACTTAAATGGTACAACATTATTAACATGCAGATTATTTAAAAGTGAACAGGCTTATGGAAATATCACATATATGAGTTTCAAGTTTCTTCTGAATGGAAATGTAATATCTTGAATGCAGACTTTTAATTATGGTAAATACATATATTTTCAATCATGTCTTTGGAGATAAAGAAGCTGAAATGGCCTTTTAAGACATTTGTTATTCATTTAATTTTTCTTTTACTATTAATTCTTCTTCTTTTTTCTTTTTTTTTGAGAACATTCTGCTTAAGATTAAACATTTAAAAACAAATGAATTAATAATGATTAAAAAAGGATGTATGAGATTGGATGAAATTAAATAGTTGATTGCTCATTGTTTCCAACTGTGAATTTTATCATGAAAGGGGGAGCAAAATACAAATACTGATGAATGTTATAAATAATACCCCATTCTTATTGTCAGCTACATTAATGTTAGTTATGTTTAAAAAGTGCCCTTCAGTGAAAAGCATGTATTGAATATTCAGAGAATTATAAAATGAAATTAATTTTATTATAGAAATTGTTCTGCGAGACTTCTAGGGAAGACAAATACTTACATTTTGACATAAACAAAACTGAATTATACCGAAGACACAATCTACCGTTTTAAACTACCAAACATTTTCCTCCTCCAGTTCAGCAGTCACCATGTTCAACAAATAGCTTACAAGCTTTGGAAAACTAATTCTGGATTGGCTTCCTTTGAACTCTGTTGCTTTTTTTTTGTCTTGAAATGATACAGAGATCGTTTGTTTCTACAGGTCCACATTTGAAACAGAAATGGGCAGTTCTTGATATCAGCTGATGAAGAAAAAAGAATGAAGAATAAGCCTGCACAAATGATCTTCCTCTTCACCGATGCAAGACCAACTTGGTTTGACAGTCCATCCACGGTTGTTCCATTTTTTTTTCTTCTTTTTTTTTTTGTCATAACATACAATTGGCCATTACATGTACAAATACATCAAAATGACATATGTTGGAAACTGAAAAGCAGAGATTTTTTTCCATTTTACGATATAATACCGGGCACTTTACAGAAGTCTGTTCTCTTTTATTCTTCAAGTCTTTGTGTCCAAAGAATGATAGAGAAGTGGCACTATCCCAGTACAAAAAGGTCCTTTAGAGTCTCCTCTTTTCCTTCCATAGTAAAATACTGCTGAACAGCCCTGCCTTGTAGCTGAAAGACGTCAGGAGGTGAAGGAGCTCATCTCTCTTTTCCTCTCCTCTGTTTTCTTTTTCTTTTTTCTTCTCGTTTGTCTTGTTCTCACTGTAGTCTGGGCCAGTACTGGGACATGTCTGGTTCACTGCCTGGCACTTGGACTGGTACAGAAACTCCAGGCGAGATTAGACCTGTAGCACGGGGGAAAAATGCAGAAATATTTAGGTCATTCAGAGCATTTTTCAACAACAAAAAAAACATATATACAGTATATATATATATTATATATAATAAATAAAATTATGAAAGTAAATAAAAATAAATTAAATGTTAAAAATATAAATACATTAAAATATAAATACATTTCAGACAAAGTTAAGTTTTTTTGTCACTTTTTTGTCACGTGACTTCAGAGCTTCAAAAAATGGCATACAAATTTTAATAA